>NC_056737.1:1279047246-1279049746 GCF_019279795.1 Protopterus annectens
GAGCTTTTGAAAGCCCCTTTGCATTCCCATACCCCTGCTAATAATATATACACACTGACTCTGAGATCGTACAATCCCCAATAATGTGTCATATTCCCCAAAGAAACAGATCTGGCACACTTGTTGATCATGTACTATGTAAACTAACATGTGATGACCAAACTGATATCGACATTTCAGATTTTTAGTTATTTTCACTAATACCACACGTCTACATCTGTATATCTATATCTGCATCTATATAACATTTTCTCTTTTTTCTATATTTCGCTTAGTTTTCTTCATTTCTCAGCATTCTTTATTCTGCACTTTTTATGTTACAAACTATATACATTTAAAGTGTTGTTTTCTCATTGCTTACTTAAAGTGCATTGCCATGCTCAGTGACTTACATTCTGCACCACTGAAGGTGGTGCATAAAGCACCAAACTGCATTTTTGCCCAAAGAATAAATGTTTTCAGTCTCTTCATTTGAAAGTTGCCCTTTTAAAATTTGTTTTCTCCATGCTGATGCCATTGAAAGCTAGAGGTGTTCTTTATCCACAGTAATATCTATTCAGGGAAAATGTGAAATGCTTCCCTAAACTTTAATGGACATGTGCTACGCAGACACAGAAATGTCTCCCCTAAATTCTATGGAATATCCCATAAATAAGTACAGTATGAATGAACTAGGGCAGCATACATAACAACACTTATCTCACCAGAGTGACAGAGCACATTAAATATCTCTATAATGTATCAGTGTGGATTATGCAATATCTCCATGTTGTATTTGTTGTACATTTTTTATTCAACTCTTAAACCTAGGCTGAGCTTAACAAATTGTCATCCTAACCAGTGTTTTACCCTTGAAAAAAAGAGAAACATACATACCCATATACATAAATAATGCAAAAACAAATACATAAACAAGACCCACAGCTGTAGGCTACTGGCTGCTGTGGACAGCAGGTTAATAGTATGCACAGTAGGTTGCTATCAGCATACAGAAAAATACCAGTGCAAACAGGGATAGGAATATATTGCATACCATGGATATGCTATGCTATGGATGGTAGGGCTGGAGATATCCATATGTGCTGCTCAAGTGGCTGCCACAGAGAGGTCCCCAAGGATATATAGGTGAAAGGTTTACTATCAAATGGTTGAAGTTCAAAATGTAAAGCTATCATAATGTAGAATCATATTATCAAAAGTCATAATGTGAAAGCATTCAAAATGTCGAAATTCAAAATGTTTCAACATTTTCGATCATTTTCAACATTTTTCCACAGTTTGCAAAACCAAACCTAGTGTGATTAAACACTTCTTACTTACCCTCTTAACAGAAACTGGTCAGTATGAAACCAAGCTAGGTGGGGGGCTATGCCCCACTCCTCCCCTAAATTGGGGGGCTTTGCCCCCTACACCCCCCCCAACTATATATTCTAACTCCAGTATCAAACTACAGTGGGGAAAAAGGCATATACACTACCACTATGTTCAGACAACATGAAATTCGACAAAATTATTTTTTGGCGATATGGGCTTTTGGCAATGACAATGAAGTGCTCTAGTTCATTTATTCGAATTGCATTGTAGTTTCAGCATGCCGAATGGGTGTTTATGACAGTCGAATAAAGAATTTTCACATATGTTATTCAGGTATGTTACTTTCAACTATAGGCCTTTCAACCATTTGATAGTAAACCTAGGTGAAATGTGGGCTTCATTGACTACATGGAACTTGTAAATCTCCAGCAGAAGGAAGTGGTAGTTATGCAGGAAAGGTCTGTGACTCTGAACTTCTGTGGAATGATGTTGAGGTTTGCCCTGAGGGGGTTACAATAGTCATCCCCACACTGCAGGCTTATGGGACATTGCACATCTTGCATATTCATAATAGCATAGATAATAGTATAGGGATATGTTGTGCTGACATTGGGCTATCTTCTCTTACAAACAGTGTTGCTATGCAGCTATTTATATTTTATGCATGGGCTATATGCTGGTACATGTTGCATGAAAGCAATATTACAGATTAATATATGTTCTTGAACCCTGTTCTACTGCAAGTGCTCCCATGTAAATCATACTAGAAGTATATCTCTAGGTACAGAACACTTTCAAATTTCTCAGGGCTGTATCTCCTGATACCTCAACTTCTCTGCTGCCAGAAAATGGTTTCTAAACACAGTGCTAGCATTGCTGTTGCTGCTGCCATGTTTTTGATTCAAGGTGTGGCATTCAAAATAGTGGGCTGGCCATTTAAGTCACAGGGAAATACTTTGCAATGCGTACAAATACAATGTGCAGGGTTTGAATCTCACAGGGGATAACTGGCTAGGCTTAAAATGGTTCGCAAGGGCAGTTAGCCTAGTACTAACCTATGAACCTATGAACCTATGGAGCTATGTTCTTACATATGTCTAGAAATCCTTATTTTTCAATGAATCACATGGTTAACGTAACACTAGATGAGATCCACTACATGCTGCTGCTATACAATGTGTGAGGG
>NC_056737.1:1279052246-1279082246 GCF_019279795.1 Protopterus annectens
TCATCAGCCTTCCCATTATCCCCTCTATCTAATTATAGAGTATCTATTTCAATAGAAAAATGTACCCTGCTTTCCACACTTACTTTTTCTTTATGCTTCTTATACATGTAGATCACTGATTGCATTATCTTCCTTTTTCCTACTACCTTATGTTCTCCTTTCCTCCCTTTTCATGGAACCAGTATGTGCCCTGGTGACTGAATACTTGACAACAGGTGTTTCCAGTGTGCTGTAGGTTAGTTTTATCTGGCACTTGTGAGGCTGTTCCACCATGCTCTGTCTCATGTAGCCTGCTGCCTTCCAGTCACGAGATCCACACTAGCCGTTGCTTGGGTGCTACCTTGCTTCATAACTTACTTTATTTATTTATTTATTTATTTATTTTATTTTACATTTGTTGACCGGGCTAGTCTAACTGGATACATGTCCATTTTCAGTAGAGGCCTGGGGAGAAAAGCTCCAGGAAAACATACAAAACTAATAGAGGTTATGAGAGAAACAATGTAAAAACAGCAATTTTTACATAAGAACATTATAAAAAACATTTTTTAGATGAACATAATTATAATACTCAATGTAAATAATAACATAATCAAAAATCTGTAAAGGGTAATATACTAAAGAAGGCACAATATACATGTAAACATTGATTTGTATGCAAAACATAGTATATTGAAACATAGAGAGGGAGGATTGTAAAGGATGTAGGATGAAAATTAAACAATTACTTCTTGCTCTACTCTGCTTTGATTGGCTTGGGCATGTTTACACTTGGAATGATTACTGAACCAGAGTACAGCTAGCTGCCCACTATCTAACCTGAACAAATTCAATGTATTGCTTCTTGTTGCTTGCATCTCATCTTTCCAAGTGGCATCTCTGTTTATTTTCTTGATTTCCCCAATTAACTACTATAACTGTTAGTAGTAGTACTATTTACAAATTAACAGAAAATTATCTGTGTTCTGTAGAATGAATTTTAGATCAAGTAGTGGCACAGCCAAAAGTGTTGGCTAACACTAAAAGGTTCTCCTGTTTAATTCTCAACAAGGGGGCATTCTGTGGAGACCATTCATGTCCAACTTTTGTTCATGTGGGTTTTTTTCTTTCTATTCCACTTTCCTCCCACATTCTAAAGACATGCAGAAGGTTTTTAGAACACTCTAAATTGGCTGTGGTTGTGAGTGTGCATATGTGGGTGTGGTAATGAAGAACAACAGTGGCAAGGCTAGTCACCTGATGGTATAAACACTGGCTTTAGGAGATCATCACTGTTGATGTGACACTCTGGCCCCATGTACAAAATGGAAAAAGGAGGTCAATACCAATTAGACTGGGAGGGATTTGGTCCTTAAAAGCAGAGTGGTACAAATGGCTTAGCTGATGCGTAGATAACATGACCATTTACAGTTTTCTTTGTGGTCATTAGGTAGATCTTGCCTGAATGTAGAATATTCTTTAATGGTTCTGTGCTCTGTATGAGGATAGTTTCATTTAAGGGGTGGTGATCATGCTGAAGCTTTTCTCTGAAGCAGAGAGCCCAAACAGTGGGTCAGTATAGGGACTGGGCATTATTATTCTGACTCATTAGAGCATAGGGGAGGCTTTGATTTGAAATTTGATTTTTAAGAGAGGGACAGTAATGGCTGTCCATGATTTTCAATGCTATAGAGAAAAGAAGAATGATGGAATGAGCTGTCCTGGAGAACCAGTTTGCCATTTGAAGGGATTTATAGTGAAGTGAGGAGATAGGTTGATGAACTGACAGATGGCATTATCTGAAGTTTGAATGTTGTTGGAGTTGTAGAGGGAGTAAAGGCAGATTAACATGAGGGCATACTCCAGTCTGGAAATGAACAGCATGTTTTTAGCTAATGCTTGCATAGCCCCCTTCGTAAGATGATTGAGTTTGCAACTGTGGTCTCAGTATGGATTATAAATGTTAGTATTGAATCTAGCATAAATCTGACGTATTTGTAATTGTTTATATGGAATGTTATACCATTTCTGAATGCACATATGAGTAGGGTGTGTTTTTCTTTGTCAGCCTCTGTTACATGCAGAAAATCATAGTATTTGGTGTTTGTCAAACTGTTTAGATTAAAGCACTTGTTAATTAGTCAGTGGCAGTGAGATAAGTCTTTTTTTGCAGAGTAGTTTGCACAGGTCCTGGAGAAGGTTCTGTTATGTGCAGAATTATTCCACCAGTGGAAATGGGGATGTTGGATGCAGGTGTGTATTAGGTTATGTTACTTATAAATAGGGAGAATAGTGTAGGACCTGGAATTGATCCTTAAGGAACACCTGCTGCGAAGGTGCCTGCACTGCCACCTCTGTAAAATGCTACGTTAACAGAGTTAGATGCCACTTGAAATTAAACTGCCGAGTTGCATTTTGGGATGAAAGGGCTTTTCATACAGCTGAATTTATTAAGGTCTATTAAAAACCTAAGTAATTTATTTCCAAGATATTAAGCATACTGCATGTTAAGATGGAACAATACCTTATATTATTGCATGGCCTTGCAGTGATACTATCTGGGAAGTTATTGTTTTATATCCATCTTCTTACATGGTATTAGAGACCTTTGTGTTTTTTTTTTTTTTTTTTTTTGGAGCAGTGTACCTAGTGATACTTACTATGCCTAAATGAGGCAAACAACTGTTTTTTGTTTTATTTGTTTTTTGATTTATTTTGCTTGGTAAGCATCTAATTTAACTTGCCTTTGATCCTGGCCTAGAGTAGTTTGTTTTATCTTGACATATACGGCTTTTTTAGTTATGCACATAAAATCTGCACCAATACCCTGTGTGATGATATGGCCTAGTGCCAGCATAGCCAGCTGGAGTTATGTAAAGAATGATATGCCCTTTGAATATCAAACTGATTTATATAAGATGCATGTGTTACAAATGTATTAGAACTGTATGGCATTCGAATATCAGATTGATTTGCACAAGTGCTTATGTTACAAATGCATCAGAACTGCATGGCATTTGAATTTCAAACTGATTTGTACAGCTGCTTATGTTACAAATGTATTAGAACTATACAACATTTGAAAATCAAAATGTGTTTGCAATGTTAATAGTGTTAAAAAATGTATCAACAGTGGGTCCTGCTGGGCAGAGAATGAATATACATGTGAGCCTGCACAAATATTTGTTAGCAAAGGACACTGGAAGAGAAGCAGTCAATCTTTGTCCAGTTAGTTTTGGAAAATCCTTGAAATTAAATTAGCTGTTAAGCCATCAAGGCAGCACCCCACTATGCTGAATAGAACTGGAGCCAATAAGTCTGGGAGAGGCCATTGTTTAATAGTCTCTGTAAAGAAGAGGGGAAGTACTGTAATTGTTTCATGGATTCAGGACACTGCCATAACTATTTAGGTGTATTGTAGCTGTCTATGCTAAATTCCTGTCTCAGTTTCAAAGGGAAATACTATGAGAACCTAGACCAGATTAAGTCATTATGCCAGCCATCTTGGAAATTATGTTTTAGATATTACAGTGGGAGATCTCTCAGCATTGAGTATTCTGTCTTGGGCCTGACAACAAGAAGGACCATTCACAATATCATCTGCCTTGCTCTATTAAGTAAGTAGGAGAACAGTAATTCTCTTAGATTCAGTCAGGGAAATATAGTGAAGCTTAGTTTAGATATTTTTCTTCTTTATTTGTCTGAGTCTGTCCATCAATATTGTTTTCAATATTTCCCGTGATTTGAACTCTGTGATTTACTGAAAATATATTCAGTATTTTCATGTCCTTTTATTATTTATGTATTATTAAATACATTTAAAGCTTTTATTGTGGTGGGTTCTTTTAGAAAGTATTTCACATTTGAGAGTGCTTATATTTATTGCTGACACTGTGTGTGCCAATAAAGAAGGCCTAGCTGTCTTGGTCACCTACTACCATTTGTATTATTATTAATATCACACAATATAATTGGACACCCTTTGTTAAGGGCCTTAGATTAGTTGCTAGTGGAGTGTCTGGTGGCAATGATAACTACCTTATACTCTGGGCAGTAGAGTGCACAGCAGGTAAATCTATGCCAGACTTTCCCAGGTGTTTGTGTGTGTGTGTGTGTGTGTGTGTGTGTGTGTGTGTGTGTGTGTGTGTGTGTGTGTGTGTGTGTGTGTGTGTGTGTGTGTGTGTGTGTGTGTGTGTGTGTGTGTGTGTGTGTGTGTGTGTGTGTATACGCATGTGTGTAAAATCAAATCTCTCAGAGTGCGTCTGTGTGTATGTGTGTGTGTGTGTGTGTGTGTGTGTGTGTGTGTGTGTGTGTGTGTGTGTGTGTGAGCTACTTGGAGGATGGAAATGAAGCACTGCGTTCACAGAGAGGGTGCTGGAGAACTTGGCTTGGACACTCCACTGAGGACTTAACCCTACAGCTGTACCAGTGGGGAGTCTTTTGTGGGGCCTGGAGGGACACAGATAGAGAGATCCAAATCCTGGTTTGAATGTGTGCTCCCTTTGTGCTCTTAATTGAAATTGTACTTGGTGCAGAGAGTTACATCTAGAGAAACAGAGTGTATCCATTTGTATTCCAAGTAAATGTCCAACTCCAATGTCAGTTGTGAGGACTCAGGCTCCTTGATTACTGGCCCAGAGATAGGTCGTCACACTCTGCTATGCTCTGAACTCACTGTAAATGATGCTACTTACAGTGACCCAGAATTTATAGCTAATGTCTTCTTAATGAAATCCAATTTCATTTTATTCCACCTGCAATACTGTCAGTTCCCACACACCAGATTATGCTATGCCACCACCCATCTTCAATTTTGACTTAGTTTGAACTTTCCTCTCAAAAATAAGGCTACCATGGGGTCAGACCAATGTATTCAGCTGCTTAGCTTAAGCCTCCTAAACATCATCATCCAAAGTACTTCCAAAGAATATGTACCTGAAGAACTGAGAAACTCAATGATTGTTACCGACCATAATGATGTCTCCTTTACTTAGTCAGGTAACTACAGGCTCATCAGTCTTGCTAGCCTTATCTGTAATGTCAGGGAACGAATTACTGTAGGATTAAATCAATGATAGCATATGAGATCTGCAGATACTAAACCCTTCACATTTTTTATTTTTCGTCAAAGTTAGATACTGCTTTCTGAATCTTGTTAGTTTCTTTGAAAAGGCAGTAAAGTCCTAGTTGAAGGGCTTACTTTCCTCATGGCTTAGTTGGACTTAGCTAGCCATTTCAAAGTACTCCACACGCTGGCATGATTAAATAAACTAACCAAACTAAACATCATCCACATTTGTGTTTCACTGGATTACTAACTAGTTATCAAACAGAATGCAGTTAAACAGATTAAATAGCACCTTCACCAAGAAGCAAAATATATTTAGCAATACCCCTCAAAGTTCTGCTCCAGGCCCTTTACTTTTTGAAATCTGTTTTTCTGAAGTACATGCAAATGCTAATAACTTTTGGTTAACTAAATTCACAGATGTCTTTATGGTAGGAATCATTGTGAACTCCCCCCTAAGTTTCATTAATACTCTATCATGGCATTTATCACACTAATAACTTGTGCTCTAATTATGATTTCAACCTATGTTTGTTAAAATCAGGGTTTCTGTACAAGATTACATAAAAGGAATTTGAATTAATATTGGCACCATGATCCAGGATTTAGGAACATACATAGGCAATGATATGTCCTTAAATAAGCATATCACCAGCATTGTCAAAAAATCCTTTTATCACTCATCTCATCTGTCATGAGTTCTTGTGCAGATCCCATATCATCTTTATTTCCATTTTACTCCACTCATTTCTTACATTATAGAATACAATGTTTCATTTGACATGTATGATTCTAAACAACTCACCCATTGGAAAGGCCTCAGCACTCTATCACTAAAAGAATCCAAAGTATAAAGAATATCTCTTATTTGGCTTGATTAAAACCCTATCTTTCTTTGGCCTATATATTCTGACAAGTTGATCTGAACTTTAAACTCTGAAATATGTGAACCTACACTTACCAAATAGGTAGCTCCATGACCTCATCTGCTAATACAAATTCCAAATAAGTTCTTTCCCAAAAGATCAAGATATCCCAGTTCAAGGATAAATTCATTATCCAGCGGCTTCCTCACCTGTGAAGAAGCTTCCCATGCATATTAAGCAGTAAAAAAAAAAAAACACTAGCTGTATTCAGAGTTTTATGAGATCATTCGATGGCATTCCACAAATTCATCACAGGAGCCACTGTGATACAAGTAAAATAAAGTAAAATAAACTAAATAAGTAAGTTAAAATAAAGCAGCACATTTCAGTCCTTATTCAGTATTTGCTTTACTTTTACCCTCTTTTCTTCATCGTGTACCTATTCTCTTTACTTTAGCATAATGTTTGTGTCTTTCGGCTTTTCCCAGTTAGGGATCACCACAGCAGAACTCCGGTACGCTAATGATTGGCAGTAGATTTTTACGTACAGGCTTGCCGGGCCTAACGCACAACCTTCAAAGAAGGAACACCCATTCACGCATGTCGCTACACAGAAGACGCTCTAACTGAGAATCGAACGGGCAACGTCTAACTGTGAGGCTACAACGCTACCGCAGCACCATCACCACAGCTCAGCATAATACAAGATGAAAATATTCTTTCTAAATTTCCCAAATTAAGTCTACATCCTCCTATTATCTTCTGAACCGCAAGCTCAGATCTAGAGGTTCCTATTCTATGTCACCATTAGGCTAAGCTGAGAGTGATTGATGTAATACTCATACTGCTGCCTTAATATAACCCTATGAAGCTATTGATATTTTTGTATCTTGGAAGGTACTGCGATTTTTAGCAGATGTTTTGCTACTACTCTGTAGCTTTTATGTTACATGCTATTTACCCCTTTCCTTACTATTAAGTAATTCAGTGAATTGGTGCTACACCTCTCCACACCTTCTTGCTTATTCTTTCCATTGAGATGTCATGAAATGAGCAAACAACCTGAAGATATATTTATCATTTCCAAAGCACATACCCTCACCCCTGCACCAAGCAGTCCTACACTATGATAGTAGTGTCACACTATACTGGATATAGTATTAGTTGATTTTTAGATTGTTTCATCAATTTTCAGTCTTTGCAAATCTGCCGAATATCTTACATTGTTACTGCTACTATGCATCTGCTGTCCTCAGTCTTTCATTACAGTTGCCTGAATTTTACACATTTCACCTCTTCTTATCTTTATCTTCTGTTTCCTTCCCTTTCTTTTAATGTTTTAACTCATTAACACCTATATGGCATGGAGTGTAATACCTCTAGTGGCCTACACACTTCCTTGCATTCTGGTGCCTTTGTTGAAACATCAGTTTAAAATGTATAAGATAAACATTTTATTAAAAGCTATTAAAATTGCTCAAATGGCAACATTAGCAGTAAGCAATATTCTTTATAGTGGCAACAGACAGTGCATTTCTAGTTTTACTATTAATACTATAATATATTATAATTCACACAAATATAGAATTATATTTTTTGCTAAACTCTCACAAACAAATTGTCATAACTTGGATACTCCGGAGAGCACCCCAGTGCTACCAGGCTAAACCTCTTATCATGCTTTTCGGCCCCAAAACCCGGGCCGAACCACAAAGGGAGGGAGAGTGTCCATATTCATCAAGGACACCCACACCTCCAGGTTAGTAGCAACACATGAAGCATCAGAGACCATACAGGTGCAACTAACCATAGGCAAAACTGCTATACAACTGGTAGCATGTTACAGACCACCCTCCCAATCTCAAGAACCCCACTCAGCCTTCCTGAAGACATTGGAGGATATGAACGTATCACAAAATACCATCATACTGGGAGACTTCAACTACCCAAACATAGACTGGGTACATTATTCTAGCCCTAATACCCTAGCCCAAAGGTTCCTGGAATTCATAAATTCAAATGCACTGGAACAACTAGTCACCTCTCCCACTAGGGGAGATAATATACTAGACCTGATCATCACAAACATGGGGACAAAATGCTCCACACTGGAAGTATTCCCCTCACTAGTGAGATCATATCCCACCTCCACCCCCAGCACAAAAGACCACAGTGAAAAACTTCTCAAAAGCAGACTTCACTCTTCTTAAGACTGAGATGGTATCCTTTAAGCCCACTCTGCCAGTGGATACCACATCCCAAAATGCCGAATCCTTCACAAATGCTTTCTATGGACATCTCCAAGAATGCATGGATCATGCAATCCCAAACAAATCCAAGTCCCTCTCCACCAAAGGTAAGTGTCCTGTCTGGTGGACCTCAGCCATAAACAAATTGTATAACAAAAGAAGGAAGCTACTGCATGTCAGAGCAAAATCCCATGAAGGGAAGATATCTCTGATCAACATTAGCAGAAAACTACGTTCTCTCATAAAAACATCCAAGGCCAACTTTGAGAGAAAAATCGCTAAGGACACTAAAGATACCACAAAGCCTTCTTCAGCTATGTTAGAAACATGGGCGGAAACCCTCAGATATGCTTAGAGTTGGTTCACAACAACATAAAATACACTGAACCCACAGATTCTGCCAACATTCTGGCTAACAGGTTCATTGCAGATTTCTCCCCTCCTTCACCCCCAAAAGAAGAAATACTTATCCCAGCTGAATGTAATCTCCCTGTCATCTCAGATGTCCAAGTGAGAACCGCCCTAAACAAAGCAAAAAACACAGCATCAATGGGACCTGACGGTATCCCGGGTTGCGTGTTACGTGAACTCCAAGATGAGCTAACCCACACATAAAAATGCTATTTAACCTTAGCCTTACTTCGGTATATGTACCTGAACACTGGCGTACAGCAACAGTGGTCCCACTCCACAAGAGGGGTACCTCTACAGACCCTGGAAACTACCGCCCCATAAGCTTAACCAGCCTGGTCTGCAAAGCTATGGAAAGAATCATTATGGAACTCATAAACAGAGACATAGGGGACCTACAGACACTTGACCCCACCCAGTTCGGCTTTGTAAAGGGCAGATCCTGCCTTTTAAACCTGGTTGACTTTTTCAAAACAGTCACTAGAGCCATTGATGAGGGCAAAGCAGTCCATACAGCATACCTGGACTTGGCTAAGGCCTTCGACACAATACCCCACTCAGGCATCATAGATACGCTCAACAGCTTAAAAGTAAACCCTTATGTCACTAGATGGGTTGCAAACTGGCTAAAGGACAGAACCCATAAAGTTAAAATCACTGGAGCAATGTCAGACTCAAAGCCAGTCACAAGTGGTGTCCCACAGGGATCTGTCCTGGGACCCCTCTTGTTCGGCATTTATTTCTCAGATGTTAAATCAAACATGGGAGGGCTGTGGCTGACAAAGTTCGCAGATGACTGCAAACTAGGTGCCATAGTTGATACACCAGCAGACACACACATCCTACAAAAAGGCCTCACAGAAACGGACAACTGGTGCCGGAGTCATGGCCTTAAACTAAATGCCAAAAAATGTATAGTCATCCCCTTTGGGAAAAACAAAGTACCCACAAATTATCACATAGACAGCAACCCACTGAGTACGGAAAAAGTAATCAGAGACCTAGGGACCCAAGTCGACAGCGACCTCTCATTTGACACCCACGTTGCCAAAGTGGTTAGAAAAACATTCTACCTTGCACACCTCATCATGAAGGGATTCACATGCAGATCCAATGATGTCATTGTACCCCTATATTCCTCCCTCATCAGACCCATGATTGAGTACAATGCCCCATTTGGTATGTACCTCACCCGGTATTTGCAACAGCTGGAGAGACCACAAAAGTACCTCACCAAGAGGATCAAGGGTCACCAACATATGTCTTATTCTGCCAGACTAAAGAAACTTCAGCTCTATTCAGTATTATACCGCTTGCTCAGAGGTGATCTCTGCCTGACGTACAAGACCATGTCCAATCAGGATCTGATGGACATGCTCCACCTCAAAAAAATCCAAATCCATCAGGACAAAACAAACCCACCTCCATAGGTATCACAAGGGATAAGAAACTAAGAGTAATGCTACTCAACGCCAGAAGGCTAAACCTCAAGATGCACGCACTCAAAACTCTCCTTAGCATGGAGAACATCGATATCTGTGCAGTAACAGAAACCTGGTTCAAGGCTCCCGAGAGCACCCCAGCACTACCAGGTTATACCTCATACCATGCTTTTCGGCCACAAAACTTGGACCGAACCACAAAAGGAGGGGGAGTATCAATATTCGTCAAAGATACCCACACCTCCAGGTTGGTGGCACAGCACGAAGCATCAGAGACTATCCATGTGCAACTAACTGTGGGTAAAACTGCCTTCCAGTTTATAGCCTGCTACACAGCATCCTCCCAAGCACAGGAACCCCACTTGGCCTTCCTGAGAATACTGGAAAATATGAAGGTCTCTCCAAACACCATTATATTGGGTGACTTCAACTACCCAAACATAGACTGGGAGCATTACTCTAGCTCCAACACCCTAGCCCAAAGGTTCCTAGAATTTATAAACTCAAATGCTATGGAACAACTTGTTACCACTCCCACAAGAGGGGAAAACATACTGGACCTGATCATCACCAACATGGGGACACTATGCTCCAGACCAGAAGTGTATCCCTCACTGGTAAGATCAGACCAAAAACTAATCTCACTGGATATTCACATCCAGACCCCACCCCCTGCCCAGAAAACCACAGTGAAAAACTTCTCTAAAGCAAATTTCACACTCCTCAAAACCGAGGAATCCTTCAAAGCCCCGGCCTGTGGAAAATACGCCCAGACTGCGGAATCCTTTATAAACGCATTCTATGAACACCTTCAGGAATGCATGGATCATGCAATCCCAAATAAAACCAAGACCCAATCCTCCAAAGGCAGACGTCCTGTCTGGTGGACCCCAGCCATAAACAAACTATACAATAGAAGGAGGAAGCTACTACATGATAGAGCAAAATCCCAAAAAGGGAAGGCATCTCTGATCAGTATTAGCAAAAAACTACGGGCACTCATAAAATTGTCTAAGGCCAGCTTTGAGAGAAAAATTGCACAGGACACTAAGGATAATCACAAGGCTTTCTTTAGTTATGTTAGGAACCTGGGTAGGAATTTCCAGATATGCTAAGAATTAGTCCAAAATGACAATAAATACACCGAGCCCACAGATATATTTATCATTTCCAAAGCAAATGCCCTCACCCCTGCACCAAGCAGTCCTACACTATGATAGTAGTTCCCGGTCAGGGAAGCTTCAATGAACTTAGGGTGGGAGGTTGGCATAATGGTTAAGGTGTTTACCTTACAGAGGGTGGAGGTTTGATCATCATATGAGGAGGGCTGAGGGGTTAAAAAAATAGCCCACAAGTAGTTAAGCGTACCAAGCTACTCTACTCTATGAATCATCCATGAGTAGTGTCACACCATACTGATATAGTATTAGTTGATTTTAGATTGTTTCATCAATTTTCAGTCTTTTGTTACTGCTACTATGCATCTGCTGTCCTCAGTCTTTCATTACAGTTGCCTGAATTTTATCTTTATCTTCTGTTTTCCTTGCATTCTGGTGCCTTTGTTGAAACATCAGTTTAAAATGTATAAGATAAACACATCTAAATATTTTATTAAAAGCTATTAAAATTGCTCAAATGGCAACATTAGCAGTAAGCAATATTCTTTATAGTGGCAACAGACAGTGCATTTCTAGTTACTATTAATACTATAATATATTATAATTCACACAAATATTCCATATTCATCAAGGACACCCACACCTCCAGGTTAGTAGCAACACATGAAGCATCAGAGACCATACAGGTGCAACTAACCATAGGCAAAACTGCTATACAACTGGTAGCATGTTACAGACCACCCTCCCAATCTCAATAACCCCACTCAGCCTTCCTGAAGACATTGGAGGATATGAATGTATCACAAAATACCATCATACTGGGAGACTTCAACTACCCAAACATAGATTGGGTACATTATTCTAGCCCTAATACCCTAGCCCAAAGGTTCCTGGAATTCATAAATTCAAATGCACTGGAACAACTAGTCACCTCTCCCAGTAGGGGAGATAATATACTAGACTTGATCATCACAATCATGGGGACAAATGCTCCACACTGGAAGTATACCCCTCACTAGTGAGATCTGACCACAAACTAATCACCCTGGATATGCATATCCCACCTCCACCCCCAGCACAAACGACCACAGTGAAAAACTTCTCAAAAGCAGACTTCACTCTTCTTAAGACTGAGATGATATCCTTTAAGCCCACTGTGCCAGTTGATACCACATCCCAAAATGCCGAATCCTTCACAAATGCTTTCTATGGACATCTCCAAGAATGCATGGATCATGCAATCCCAAACAAATCCAAGTCCCTCTCCACCAAAGGTAAGCGTCCTGTCTGGTGGACCTCAGCCATAAACAAATTGTATAACAAAAGAAGGAAGCTACTGCGTCAGAGCAAAATCCCATGAAGGAAAGACATCTCTGATCAACATTAGCAGAAACATCCAAGGCCAACTTTGAGAGAAAAATCGCTAAGGACACTAAAGATAACCACAAAGCCTTCTTCAGCTATGTTAGAAACCTGGCAGATATGCTCAGAGTTGGTTCACAACAACATAAAATACACTGAACCCACAGACATTGCCAACATCCTGGCTGACAGGTTCAGTGCAAACTTCTCCCCTCCTTCACCCCCAAAAGAAGAAATACTTATCCCAACAGAATGTAATCTCCCTGTCATCTCAGATGTCCAAGTGAGAACCACCCTAAACAAAGCAAAAACACAGCATCAATGGGACCAAATGGTATCCCGGGTTGCGTGTTACATGAACTCCAAGAGGAGCTAAACCCACACATAAAACTGCTGTTTAACCTTAGCCTTACTACAGGATATGTACCTGAACACTGGCATACAGCAACAGTGGTCCCACTCCACAAAGGGGTGCCTCTACAGACCCTGGAAACTACCCCCATAAGCTTAACCAGCCTGGTCTGCAAAGCTATGGAAAGAATCATTATGGACCTCATAAATAGAGACATAGGGGACCTACAGACACTGGACCCCACCCAGTTT
Organism: Protopterus annectens; assembly: GCF_019279795.1. Taxonomy (NCBI): domain Eukaryota; kingdom Metazoa; phylum Chordata; order Ceratodontiformes; family Protopteridae; genus Protopterus; species Protopterus annectens. The sequence goes on from NC_056737.1 coordinate 1,279,065,345, forward strand.
GGCTTTGTAAAGGGCAGATCCTGCCTCTTAAACCTGGTTGACTTTTTGAAACAGTCACTAGAGCCATTGATGAGGGAAGGTGGTCCACACAGCATACCTGGACTTGGCAAAGGCCTTCGACACAATACCCCACTCAGGCATTATAGATAACTCAACAGCTTAAAAGTAAACCCTTATGTCACTAGATGGGTTGCAAACTGGCTCAAGGACAGAACCCACAAAGTTAAAATCACTGGAGCAATGTCAGACTCAAAGCCAGTCACAAGTGGTGTCCCACAGGGCTCTGTCCTGGGACCTCTCTTGTTTGGCATTTATTTCTCAGATGTTAAAGCAAACATGGAAGGACTATGGCTGACAAACTTTGCAGATGACTGCAAACTAGGCACCATAATCAATACACCAGCAGACACAAGCATCCTCCAAAAAGGCCTCACAGAAACAGACAACTGGTGCCAGAGTCATGGCCTTAAACTAAATGCCAAAAGTGTATAGTCATCCCCTTTTGGAAAAACAAAGTACCCACAAATTACCACATAGGTGGTAACCCATTGAGTACAGAAAAAGTAATTAGAGACCTAGGGACCCAAGTTGATAGCGACCTCTCATTTGACACCCACGTTGCCAAAGTGGTTAGAAAAACATTCTATATTGCTACCTAATCATGAAGGGATTCACATCTAGATCCAAGGATGTCATCATGCCTCTTTATTCATCCCTCATCAGACCCATGATTGAGTACAATGCCCCATTTGGTATGTACCTCATCCGACATTTGCAACAACTGGAGAGACCCCAAAAGTACCTCACCAAGAGGATCAAGGGTCTCAAACAGATGCCATATGCTGCCAGACTAAAGAAACTCCAGCTCTATTCAGTAGCATACCGCCTGTTCAGAGGTGATCTGTGCCTGACGTATAAGGCCATGTCCAATCAGGATCTGATGGACATGCTGCACCTCAAAAAATCCAAATCCATCAGGACCACGAGAGCTAAAGACTTAAACCTCGGCACAAGTATGAATAGGACATGCTGGAGGGATAGATTCATAACCCAGAGGCTTCCCATGCTTTGGAACAAGATCCCAGTTCATATTAGGCAGAGCCCCTCACTGACTCTTTTCAAGAGAAATCTTGATGAGTGGATGGGAGATCGTAAGTTTACCCCAGGGGTCACATCTGTGTCACTGCTAGACAGGGACACAGTAAACTAATTCTATTATATAAGGGGACCTTCACTGTGTCACTACTAGACAGAGGCACAGTATTCTAAATTTATTCTGTACATTTATTGTACCATTTCATGGGGTGGCAAAAGCCACATCGCTATGGCTAGGCTTACAAATGCCCCAGGGCAGATAGCCTAGTACTATACTATGAAACTATGAAACTATGAAACTATGAAACTGTACAATCAAGACATACACTGCAGAATATTTTTGTTAACGAGACAACTGTTTTACATGCCAGCAATAAATTATTCTAGAAATACGAAATATGAGAGCATGTGCTTAATTGTATAATTAGTAATACCATTAATATTCAATACCTCTCAGAGTGTGCAATTTACAGGGCAAATATCAGTGTCACTCTCCTTCGACAACATCTAAGGTTTCACCTGATGTCATGCATTAACTTGCAAGTCACTTATTTTTCAAAATATTAAGTGCATTTGAAAGTGTTGGTTATTTTGATTGTAACTAACAAACAACTAAAAACATATCCGGTATAATATGGCATTACGTTATGAATGAAGATTGAGAATGAATTTGCTTTCTCCCACCATTGAATTTCACACCATATCTCTCAAAAGTATGTAGATCTTCCAGTTATGCAAATATGAATAATAAGTGGCAGTGATTCATTTCTATTTTACAGGATATTGTAGATTAACAATCTTTGTATAATTTGGTTAATAAGTCCTTGCCCTGTCAAGTACTGACTGTTTAATAACTGTCAAGCTGTTTAGCTAAAGAAGCCAGACCCAGAAAATGTCTGGATGCCATAAGGAGCTATGGGTGTTAACAGAAAGTAAACAAAAACAAGTCACTATATACTTGTATAAGTTAATAAGAAAAATCTCTTTTAATTCCACTTACACATTATTCTGTTCATGCCTAGAGATGACTCTATCATATTATTTTAGGCCGTCCATTTCAACACTACTAATTATGTTGGTCTAAATAATGAGTAGGCTTCAACAGTGTATGCAAGTCTGAAGATAAACAGCCTTGAGCAGCCAAGAAAAAAAAATAATACTATCACTGCATCTTAAAAAAGGCCAGGCTAACATAATGTGGCGAGGTTAAATAGTCTATCCTAATAAACAACATTTATTACATGGGGGATGCACTGGGTAAAATGTTCAAGTCACTTAATCAGACATCATTCCCAGGCCGAGTCTTGAAAAGGTCAATGAAGATCAATAATCTACCCTGGAAAAAAACTACAAATAAAAAAAAATAAATAAAGCATATATCGAGTAGTAAATCAGTCTTTCCCACCCAACTGGCTAGTATAGTGGTGGTTATATGGCAGATGTTTTAATCCTAAATGTACCACTGTACATACTTTTCATTGAGATATTCCTGTCCTCATTTAACCAGTCCTAACAAACATTACACTTTTACTAGTTCAGCACAACTGCAATATTACTTAATATTTACTAAAAAAAGGATCCTTTTTGGGAATATACTTTCAGCATCCATCCTTCCACAAGATATTGTCTTTCTGAGCAAGTCTAGCTACACTCAGCGTCATAGAAATAATTCTCCCTTGAAGAGGATTGTAAACAATAACCGTTCCAGAGCTCTCAAAACTGTTTCCAAAACATATTTTCAATGGTCACAGCCAAACAGTTATATTTGTTACTGTACAGAAGGCCAAGGTTGTCTCCATGGCTGTTGGGTAACACTCATTCATTCTAAATGCACACTATTGATTCTGTTGTATTTGACAGCCACCAAATGGTAGCCTGTTTCAGACTTTCATAAATGTATTACAACCTTAAATTATTTTCTTAATCATCTGCTGTTACCACAGAAACATTCATTTTGTTTTTCTAAATAAGATATTACAGGTACCCCTATCACCTCCTCCCCATTTATACTAATCTATCCTAACCGCTCTCCTTCTTTAGTAATAAGTAAAAGTCATGAGTTTAGTTCAATTGTAAATATACTCCCCCGGATTCTGCAAGCCTAGCATGGCATGCAGGTTTAGTGCAGGATCTCCAGCCGGCAATATGTCTGCCGTGCGACCCAGAAAAAGCCTGTAGGGGCGTGCACGAGCGCTCCTGCACTAGTCCTGCACGGACTCAGCCCCTGTATGCAAATTACCCTATTTGCAGGAGAAATCCATGCAAATGATGTGAATTTGTGATCCAAGAAGCTGGAAACCAGCCTTGCAGGACTAGTGTAATCTGCAGAAATGTACTCCGCCAGTAACGGAGTACATTTCTGCAAATTCCAAAACAGAGCCATGACAGCTCCAAATAAAGGGTGGATATAATTTAGAAAGCATACTTTCATTGAGATATTCCTGTCCTGACAAGTATAAGGCCATTGACATGGAAAACAGGTGAAAAAAATAAAAAATCTACTTTTATTTTTTTAGACAATCTCGGCTGTTTAAGTGTAGGGCAATGGCGCGCAAAAGGGATCGGGCTATAAATAAAACAAACATCCTAATATAAGCATTCTAACCAAAATCACTATTCTGCCATTATAGTCAATGGCAGGCAGAAGACAACATGGCCAGTGAGTAGTGGTTGCTAAGGGGGGAGGCTCAGTGTGAGACATGTAACTATGCATTAGCAGGCAATTCTATGCAAATGAGGGGAATGATAGTGAATCCCAGATTTCTCCAGCATGCTAGTCAGCTCCCAACAGTGTAAGAGCAGGAATAGCTTGGTGCAAGCCTAGGAGTTAGCTGACATCATGGGGGGGAGGGGTGTCAGGCATACTGTAAGCAGATTGGAGCCTTGTGGCTCAGGTTTGCTTCTAGCTTAACACAGCTAGACAAGGGAGGTGTATCTGAGTCTGCCTAGCACTCTTTACATTGCCTTAGCAGGTGTGCACACCAGGTTTTAAATGAAAAAAAAGTAAACCAGGAAATAGCAGCTCTGTGCACATTTGAGCACTGTGTTTGCACGGCACACCCCTGGGCTTAAACAGGAAAGCAAAGGGAAGGAAAAACAGTAGTAGGAAGGTAATCAAGGAGAACTAGCATAGCTGGCAGGTGAAATGTATCAGAATCAGCCAATTACACAGGCAGCAGACCAGCCCAGCCCAGAACATTACTATAAGCTATGCAATCACCTTCACCTCTGGTTTTTCCCATACTCTACACCACCAGTGTATACAAGTGGGGAACATTTAACAAACAAAACTACAAAATGATAGGGGCTGAAGCAGGCATCATACAAGAACATGTGCAAGAGGCTGAGGGTGGTGAGGATGTGAATGCTGTCGACCAACCCACAGTGAGGAGACAGAGAAGAGTGTACATACCCAGGGAAACCTACCAGGGGCTACATGAGCTGAAGATAGTGGAGCACTATAGAGTGGACAGGGACCTCCTACAGCAAATTGTTGAGCTGTGACAACCACGCCTGACACACCGAACTGACAGAGGGGAATCCATCCCAGTGGATACCAAGGTATGTGTAGGCCTAGGAATACTAGCCACAGGTATCTCCCAAAGCTCAAATGGGGATATCATGGGGATCTCACAGGCATCAGCATCCAGAGTTTTCCACCAGTTCCTGGATGCCATGTCAGCACATGCCGGTGAGCACATATATTTCCTCAACACCCGTGAGGTGTTGGCCAGCAATATGTCTCTGCCACCAAATAGTAGAAAACCCTGCAGTAGTGGGTATTATAGACTGCACCACATATGCATCAAAGCACCACCAGCGGATCAGGGTAGAGTCTACATCAACCGCAAGGGCATACCCTCCATCAACTGCCAGATCGTGTGCGATGCCCAGGGAATTATAATGAATGCGTGTGCCAGCTGCCCTGGAAGCTATCATGATTCCCACATCTGGCATCTGATGCAGCTGTGCCAGAGATTTGCCAATGAGGACATCCCTTACGGTCACCTAGTGGGAGTTGCTGGTTACACACTGGAGCTGTGGCTGATAACACCCATCAGAAATGCACACACATCCAAACAAGAATGCCATAATGAGGCACACGAACAGACCAGACTTATGATAGAGCATGTGTTTAGGATGCTCAATTCATGGTTCTGGTGCCTGGACACATCCAGTGTAGCCTTGCAGTACTCACCAGCTACATGTACTCAAATTGTTATGGTATGTGCCATGATACACAATATGATCCTGTGGAAACAGCTGTAGCAGGAACAGCATGGGGCAGGGCCACAAAGCCCCCCACCAGTGCCAAGGCCTGCACAGGCACAAAGTGACTTGGAGGAGGAACAACCTGAGCCTGCCACAGTAGGCAGATGGAAACGTGCCCATTATGCCCTGGCCTTGGCAAAGAGGCATTGCATAGCACATACACTGACACAGTAGGGACCCAGGGAATGACACCTCTCTCTGACTTGCACATACAGTAAAAGGGATGCCAAACATGACACTACCTGTGCTCTACCATGTATAGGGAGTGTACTATGTGCAGCCAACATAGGCAGCCCTCCAGCACCATCCTCAATACTGGCACACTCACAAGGTAAGTCAATCAACCTACCAATTGCTGAATGGAGTAGAATGTGTCATTACCTGCATCTATGGTATGGATGTGAGCATGTAAGGGAATCAGGTGGCTGAATGGTATGGCAGCAGATAGTAGACACCCATAGTGGCACCATGACATCTGTAACAAATACTGGAGTCACCATAGTAGCCAGTACTACACAGGGTGACAAAACCCACTTCAGGAAATGCGCTGGGTGACGTGTGTCCATATGACTCACATATGCCAGTCAGGGAAGTTCACATACCCAACAACAATCTTAGCCAGCAGGGCAGGTGTAGACAAACACAAACAGAGGCTGTGCTATGGCCTCTGAATGATGCCTATGGGTAACCCCCCCCCAGGCCTACACATACAGACTGAAACAGGTCAGGCAGTGGGATGTTAGTTCTGAAGGGTAGGAAGTCAGACACTAAAATGTAGGGCAACCAAAGCTAAGATCTGTAGTACACTGATATGCCTCTAGTCAGCATGATAGGTTAGAATACAGAATGAAATGGAATACCTGACATACCAGTACAGTCATAGCAAATGTGTACAAGTGCCAGGTGTGCCCCCCTATCCTGTGGAGACATGTAGAAACAGTCAGGTGTGCCCCCCCCAATCATGTGTAGAAATGTAAAAACAGTCAGGTGTGTCCCCCCGTAACCCTATGTAGAAATGTAGTAACAGTCAGGTGTGCCACCTCCAATCCTGTGTAGAAATGTAGTAACATGCATGAGTAGGTATATGCCCAGAGGTGGCCAAGGTAGCAGGATAGGCTGTAGCATTAGCACAATATGTATGTCTGTGTGTGTTAGGATGGTGTGTGTTTCATATTGTGTAAGAGTGGTCAATATGTATGCATGTTGCGGTAAGACCTGGTGGCCATTGCCCACTACTGCTGATGACAGGGACAAGCCCTCACAACTGCAGTGCCAAAGACAATCTCCACCAGTATAACACATGCTAGCAGTAAGCCATTGTAACTGTATGGTGGTAATATGTGTCACCATCTGAAAGACTGACATGGCATGGCTGTTGGGTTAGATATGCAAACAGTACACAGGGGAAAGTACCTCAGATGTACAGTATATATTGTGTCACTGTGAAATGGAGACACCCTTGGAATTGCACATACAGGTATGCATCACAGTAACTGGTCCTGTAGTAGGGGATACCGGTGATGACTGCCCGAACACTTGCAGATCCCAAAGGAGGTAGGACTGATGTATTAGGAAATAGCTGATGAACATGCACATGCCAGCATAACTGGAATGCCCCATGCATATCTGTGTGTCAGATGCAAGTAGTGTCCATAGCACACATGCACCCAACTCATGCAAACACCACCCACAGGTACCTATCTGGTCATATCTCTGCTGTGGGGAATGGGTACATTAAGACCTCACCTGTATATGGCAATAGCGGAAGAAAGCAGCATGCAGTGCAGGTGCCCCATGCAGGTGTGTCCCTAGCTGTAGATAGCACCTTGCCAGCATCCACACCATCTGATAAAGACTGATAGAAGGTATTGGCATGAACACCTATCACACCTACCCTGCCAACCCAGGAGAATATACTGTGTGGTGGTCTGATACTGTAGGACTGACAGAATGCAACGGCCTGCCACATCTGGCCCGTAGCAACACCTAATGCCCCACAGGCTTCTGCCAAAGGCTTGTGTCTCACATGTACTGCAAATGCATGTTATGTAATGGACACCCAAATAACAACATAACACACTCCACATAAGCCATATGCAAGGCCATGTGGCCAAACCACAGTAACATGTCCACCATGTCCAACTGCATTAACTGTGGACCAACACTAACACACACCTGTGATGGGGTGGTACCCTTAGGGAAAGTATCAGAGAATGTATGCATAATGTATGGAAGAGGTTAGAATAACAGGGGTGGGGTGGGAGCATGGGCAGCAAGGAATGTGCAGGGTCTGACACCAAGCTATGTGCGCACACTATCCCTGGCTGCAAACACATAAATGGGTAGCTACACACCTGCACATACACCCCAACAGAGTTAATGTCTTGACCCATGGCCCCTGGCTCTGGGTAACCTGTGTGAATCTGTACAGCTGTGAGGCATTGCCACAAAAAGATAAGCCCATACTGTCATGTCGATGGGCATACAAGTATGGGATCCTCTGCCAGCACTGTACCAAGTTGCTGAACCAGATACACAGACCTAGCAGCAAGTGTCTACAGCTCCCCCTCCAGAATCGTATGATTGTGCAAGAATATGTAGGCTGCAGACACAATACTGGACCCAGCTTAATTTACCCTGTGTTCCCCAGGAAATTACTACAAGCAAATATGTATACCTGACAGTAGTTGATGACATAAAACATCACAGTGTAAAACAGTACATATGTCTGAATATCTCTGCTAACACCAAAACCATGTAGCAGAACAGCACAAACACAATTACCTGCAGTAACCCACTATCCTTTGCCCATTTTCACCCCATATTGTCAACCAATCTACAGCTATCCCACAGAAATAGGTTGCTAGCTGTAGGTGTAGAACACAAAAGCCTGCACTGGAGTACAACCTACTTGGAAGAGATTCACACATTCAATACAGAAGGTCATACTGGGCATGCTCCCACACTTAGTGAAACAAAGCCCATGTCTGACAAAATAATGAAAGGTCATACTGGGCATGCTGCCACACTTGAAGCCCATGTCTGGCAATAACAGTGGATTATACATATCTGACAGTCACAGATGTTTGTGCACACACTCCACATTGCACACCAGTCATGCTTTGCACACACATTGGATAGGAATACACACATATATCCAAGGACAACACACTATAATAGGCCAAACTTACACATACATAGATGTGTGGAAGAGTGACAGAGAGTGTCAAAGAGCCTCCCATCATGAGGCCTGTCCCACCCAGCACACATCCAATTGGCTAAAACCACATGATGTGCAAATGCCAATCACTGTAGACATTTGCCTCTGGTATCCCTCAGCACTATAGTGTCTGTGGTGCTTGTGATAACTGTGCAACATGACTGTACAAGTCATTATCCATATAGCAGTTGTATACATTGTACCTGTTAAATTTAAACCTGTATGCATACCTCTCAACCTCTTAGAGCATAAAATCTGGACAAAGACTAAAATGATGGGGGATCAAATATGGACAGATTTTAAATATTGCTCTTACAAACTTAGAAAGTCAATAGAATAATAGTTTTGGCATTAGCATGACTTTTCTGAAGGATGTGGAGTCTTAAACTCAAATATTTGTCATTATTTAATGACATTCCTCAGTTATTTGCCAGAAAGATACAGATTTTAGGAAGAACATACCAAAAATATGAGGCAAAAATTTGGACATTCTGTGAAAATCTTTACAGTTGAGAGGTATGCCTGGGTGTGACTGAGTGTTATGTGTCTGCTTCCAGATGAATGGTTTATGGCCCATGCACACACATACTGCACTTCCCATTGCCCTACTGGCAAGCCTGCAGAAGTAATTCACCTTGAAATACACCTTTGGTGAAGGAGTAGCCCTATAAGCTGCATGGCGCGTGCTATAACTGCGTAATGCTATAGTGTGATGTGCTAGTTAAATAAGTTCCAATCCCAGACATGGCAACTGTGAGACTCTGTGTGTGTGTGTGTGTGTGTGTGTGTGTGTGTGTGTGTGTGTATGTGTTGCTTTTGTGGCCATTCACATTCACTACACTCCCCATTGCCCTACTTTGGCAAGCCTGCTGATGTAATTCACCTTGAAATACACCTTTGGGGAGGAGTAGCCCAATAAGCTCTGTGGCGCATGCTATAACTGCATAATACTGTAGTGTGATGTACTACTCAGGTAGGAGTTCTAATCCCAGACATGACAACTGTGAAACTCTGTGTGTGTGTGTGTGTATGTGTGTGTTTGGTTGTGTGTGTGCAGGGCTCAATACTTTGGTGGCCATTCACAGTCACGAGGCACTCGTAAAAATGGAGAACATCAATATATGTGCAGTAACAAGAGACCTGATGCAAGACTCAAGAGAGCACTCCTGCAATACCAGGTACAGCTCTTACCACACCTGTTGACCACCAAACTAGGACCGAAATTGTGAAGGTGGAGGAGTCCATATTCACCAAGGATATACACACCACCAGGCTACTTGCCTAACTCAATGTGTCTGAAATTCTCCAGGTGCAACTAACACTAGGTAAGACTGCAATACAAATTGTATAGCTTGCTACAGATACTCCACCACGCCCCAAGATTCCCACCACACCTTTCTAAACATACTGGAAAATATTAAGATACAACCAAGCACCCTAATACTGAGTCATTTCAACTACTCTGCCATTAACTGGGAAAACTACTTGTGTACCAAAACCTGTACCCAGTGGTTCTTGGAAGTCATAATTCCCAATGCCCTGGATCAACTAACCCATAGTCCCACCAGGGGCTCCAATATCTTAAACCTGGTCATTACCAACATGGGAAATGAATGCCCCACACCTATGGTCACCACATTGGTGGTCAGGCCTGACCATAAGCTAATCACCCTTGACATCCACATCCCTCTCCAACACCCCAGTAAAGAAACCTCTGTAAAAAACATCTCCAAAGCCAACTTCATGCTACACATGTCAGACATGACAAACTTTATGACACCCATGAAGACAGGAACTGAAAGTTCAACTGCTGAATCCTACACTAAGGCACTGTATGAGCACATCCACTCGTGCATGAATCATGCCATCCCAAATAGAACCGAGATGCTCTCCTCCAAGAAAATGTGGTGGTCCCCTGCCATAATCACACTTTACAACAAAAGGAAGAAACTGTTGCAGAAAGGAGGAAAATCCCAGGATGCAAAAAACACCCTTACCAGCCTCAGTAAGAGGCTGGGATCCCTTATAAAATCCTCCAAAACTAGTTACAAAAATAATATAGCCACAACCGCAAGCCGTCATATACCTATGTCAGGAATCTAAATGGCAATGCTCAGATCTGCTCTGAGCTACAACAGAATGGCATTAAATATACTGATCCTAAGGATATTGTCAATATCCTGGCAGATTGATTCAGTGCCAACTGCACTCCCCTCCCACCCCCTAAAGTGCCAATCTCAATACCAAAAGATTGCCAGATTCCGGTAATAACGGCCACACAGGTAAAAACCAGACTGTCCAGAGCTAAGAAAACAGCATCCATGGGACCAGACAACATCCCGGGCTGTATACTACACGAACTACAAAATGAACTGGCACCTCACCTACGTGCCATGTTTAATCATAACCATACCTCAGGCTTTGCACCCACTAAGTGGCACACAGCTACAGTTATCCCAATACACAAGGGGGGATTAACCTTGGATCCTGGGAACTACTGCCCCATTAGTCTGCCAAGCCTGATCTGCAAGGCCATGAAAAGTATTATCAGGGAACTTAAAAACAAGGACATTGCCAACCTGCAAACACTGGATCCCACCCAGGTTGGGTTTGTGAATGGCCGATCATGTCTCCTGAACCTGACTGACATCTTCAAATCAGTTTCCAGAGCTGTGGACGAGGGTAAGGCAGTCCACACACCCTATCCAGACCTCGCCAATGCCGCCAACACCATCCTCCAGTCTGGAATTATAGATAAACATACTAAGCTGGCCATTAATCCCTACGTCACTCGATGGGTTGAGAATTGGCTTACTGACAAAACCCACACTGTAAAACTAGCCGACTCCAAATCCGGCTCCAGACAAGGGGCAATTGGAGTACCTCAGGGTTTAATCCTGGAACCAATCTTGTTTGGCATCTACTGCACTGAAGTACAGGCCAACACTAAGGGACTCTGGCTAAAAAAGGTTACAGATGACTGCAAACTGGGAGCCATTATTGAATCCCCAAATTATGTGGATATTCTACAAAAAGGCCTTACAGAAATGGATGCTTGGTGCCAGAGCCATGGGCTCAAGCTCAATGCCAAGAAATGTATAGTTATCCCCTTTGGGAAGAAACATGTACACCTGAAGTACCACATAGGTGGCTGTACAGTAGTCTCACCTTCGATAACCACATTGACACAACAGTCAGGAAATACACCAATGTGGCACACCTCATCACTAAGGGCTTTTCATCCAGAAAAAAGGAGGTCATTGTCCCACTGTAGTCATCTCTCAGTAGACCCAGTATAGAATACAATGCCCAATTTGGTATGTACCTCTCAAGACATCTGCAACAATTAGAAAGGCTGCAGAAATACCTCACTAAAAGAATCACAGGCCTAAAGCAGATGCCCTATGCTGACCGTCTAAAGATCATCCAGCAATACTCTGTCACATATTGTCTACTCAGAGGCGATCTTTGCTTAACAAACAAGTCCATGTCAAACCCAGAGCTGTTGGGCATGCTGCACTTAAAGAAATCCCAGTCCCTCAGAGCCACACGCACCATGCATCCAAACCTTGTCATCACAATGAACAAAACATGCTGGAGGGATGGGTTCCTGACCCAGAGACTCCCCAGACTCTGGAATAGACTGCCCATGCATGTCAAGCAGAGTGCCTCTTTGGCTCTTTTCAAAAGGGACCTTGACGATTGGATGGAAGACAGGAAATTCACCCCTGGGAATCACATCAGTCACCCTGCTCAACAGGGGTCCAGGACACTAAATATTGTGGGAATAAATATCCAGAGAATTGTCATGGATAGGCTTGTATAGGCCCCTAGGGCTGATAGCCTAGTACCAACTTATGAACCTATGAACTACACTTTCCATTGCCCTACTTTGGAAAGCCTGCTGATGTAATTCACTTTGAAATGCACCTTTGGGGAAGAAATAGCCCACTAAACTCTGTGGTGTATGCTATAACTATGTAATGCTGTAGTGTAATGTACAATTTAGGTAGAAGTTCTAATCCCTGACATGGCAACTGTGAGACTCTGTGTGTGTTTGTATGTGTTGGAATCAATGCTTTTGAGGCCATTCACAGTCACTACAATTTCCATTGCTCTACTTTGGCAAGCCTGCTGATGTCATTCACCTTGAAATACACTTTTGGGGAATGAGTAGCCGAGTAAGCTCTGTGGTGTGTGATATAACTGTGTAATGCTATAGTGTGATGAACTAGTAAGGTAGTAGTTCTAATCCAAGACATGGCAACTGTGAGCCTCTGTGTGTGTGCGTGTGTTTGTTTGTATGTGTAGGGATCAATGCTTTGAGACCATTCATAGTCACTACAATTTCCATTGCCCTACATTGGCAAGCCTGCTGAAGTCATTCACCTTGAAATACACCTTTGGGGAACGAGTAGCTGAGTAAGCTCCATGGTGTGTGTTATAAATGCGCAATGCTATAGTGTGATGTATTAGTTAAATAGGAGTTCTAGTCCTAGCCATGGCAACTGTGAGACTGTGTGTGTGTGTGTTTGTTTGTATGTGTAGGGATCAATGCTTTTGAGGCCATTCACAGTCACTACAATTTCCATTGCCCTACTTTGGCAAGCCTGCTGATGACATTCACCTTGAAATACACCTTTGGGGAAAAGGTCACCCAGTAAGCTCCATGGCACATGCTATAACTGTGCAATGCTATAGTGTAATGTACTAGTTAGGTAGGAGTTCTAATCCCAGCCATGGCAACTGTGAGATTCTGTGTTTGTTTGTATGTGTAGGGATCATTGCTTTTGAGGCCATTTGCAGTCACTACAATTTCCATTGCCCTACTTTGGCAAGCCTGCTGATCTCGTTCACCTTGAAATACACCTTTGGGGAAGGAGTAAAGAAGTAAGCTCTCTGGTGCGTGCTCTAACTGCATAATTCTATAGTGTGATGTACTAGTGAGGTAGGAGTTCTAATCCCAGACTTAGCAAATATGAGACTCTGTGTGTGTGTGTGTGTGTGTGTGTGTGTGTGTGTGTGTGTGTGTGTGTGTGTGTGTGTGTGTGTGTGTGATCAGTATCCTGTGGGGCAGTAGGGGTGAGTGTGTAATAGCAGGACTCATTGTGGAGCAGATTGTGCAAATTTCTTATATGGCGGGCCTATTATATGTCACAATGCCCACCTTACAAGGACAACAGATGTCAAACAGCAGAGAGGCTGGTGTAGACAATCCATACCCCTACATGTGACATCATGGATCGAGCAACAATACAGACAACCCTTGGATTACCCAGAGAACACACTCCACCCATGTCTCATACACAAACGCACTTGGCTAGGCAACAACCACTATGTTGGTAGTTCCCTGCATATTGCCCACAGATAGTAACCATGGTGTGATTGCAGCGGAATACAGAGGACATGGCACCCTGTCCCATCCCTACAGTAAGCAAATCATTGCATACAGTGGTCCTTTGCTATGTTCCCCACTGGATGCCTGTAACAACTGTAGAGTCAGCAAATGTAATCCACAAAGGAAATACCATGTCATATGCACATGCCCTGTATGGACAGATACCACTAACACCATTGAATACCTGTTTCATGCTGCCAATATAGGTGCAGTGTCAACCTGGTTTCTATTGCCAGTTCTCACCTCATTAGGTCGGGAATGGCACATCCGATGATAATCTGTCCACACAACATGCCCCAGACACCCCAGGTACACTTACACATGCCACACAACATACATGTGGGATGTGTGCACATCCCAGACACCGTCCATATTATGGAATATGTTATCAGATGGTATAGTGATAAATTGCTCTGACTATGGTGTACAGGGTCCTGGGTTCAACACTTGACAGGGCTGATGATTTTGGGAGGGTGGCCTAATGGTTAAGGTGTTTGCCTTACAAACACAATGTGCAGGGTTTGATAATTGGTTAGGCTTAAAATGGCTCACAAGGGCAGTTAGCTTAGTACTAATATATGAACCTATGAAACTATGAATACATACATGGCAAGCATTGCACAGCACTGGCCACCCACAATAGAAACCCAGATGAGTGGATGGTGAATACAATACCCACCTGTGTGGGCCAATCCAGAGACTACACCCCTGAGCCACACTGCAGACCATTGTCATGTGACCTGATGCTAAGGTATACCCTTTTCCTAGCCTTGTACATCCTTCTGGTGCAGTCAACCACTACTCACCTGTGAAGCAATGCACTCATGCATGTCAGTACTGGCAAACCTGTGTTTGTGTGTGTGTGTGTGTGTGTGTGTGTGTGTGTGTGTGTGTGTGTGTGTGTGTGTGTGTGTGTGTGGAGATTAATGATTTGGATGCCATTCAGACTCACTACACCTCCCATTGCCCTACTTAGGCATACCTTCTGATGTCAGACACCTTGACATACCCTTTGCCCATATATCAGCTTGATAACCTCTGTGGTGCATGTGATACCTGCGTACTACTGTAGTGTAGCAAACTAGTTAGTTAGGAATTCTAATCCTGACCCTGCCACCTGTGATAATTTGTGTGAGTCCCTGAGAGAGTATGACTGTGTCATCCTTGATACCTGTTCTTGTGGACAGGCACATGTACTACACCTACCTTATCCCTCCTTTATCACTGTAGCTGATGTCACTCACCACAAATATACCTTTGGCAGCTCTCCAACATGTAAGCTCTGTGGCGCATGTAATAACTGCATAGAAATGTAATAGCAATACATAGTCAGGCAGGGGTTTGAAACCCTGTAATGATAAGTGTGTGACACAAACATGCTTCACTTTTACCTTCCTACCTCCTCCCTGTCTTACTTTGTCTCTGTCTGTCTCTCTCACTCCCTCTCTGGTGGATGTTGAAAAGTACACCTGCTTTTCTTAGGCAGCAGCTTGTGTTTTGTAAGTGATGCTCATGATCAGCTGATGGCCTGTGCATGAATTGCAGTCCTCCACTAGCTGACTGCATGTGGAACAGCTGTGGTAACATTCCCATAGCCAACTGCATGGAAGCACACTCCTATAACTAGAAACATCATGTGGGTGTTGGCCCTTTTTTATTCACTGTGAGCAGGACTTCATGTCAGTGTTTGGCAAACAGCATCACAGATGATAGTGGGATATACCTCTAACAACATACACTGTGGAGACAGGCCAACAAACAAGAGGGGATGTTCCAGACATGACTACAGAATGCAAGTCTTGCTCTTCTACATTTGAAGTTATGTTGGCTTAACAGGTTTGTGTGGATATGGCTGGTCTACATGATTTAATACCTGTCATGACAGTGTTATGTGGTTGAGGAAACTCCCACCTGTAGGGCTATCTGCAGACTGGCAAGTGTTTGGAGTCTTACGTGTGTTGTGTTACTCACAGATTACCTATCTTTAGAATTGCATAAGCATAGTCTGAAGATTGCAGTCAGTACATGGTGACAGCCATGAGAGTTACTGACTTCATATCCCTCATAGGACATATGTCACAACAAACCCTGTTACACCAGTGAATGTATGAGGTTATCACAGCAACATGTCAATATTGGCCCTGTGCATGTGCCTCCAACCACAACTCCATCAACCTTTGTATATATGTCATGCAGTAAGAGGTGCATATGTTCAGTACACCATTATTTATTGACATCATACCTGATAACAAGCCAGTGAGATAGGGGTTAAATTTGAGGACAAAACCTGGACATTCTGTCATAGTGTGTACAGTAGTGAGGTCTGTGTACTTATGGTGATTGTTGACAGTGTGTGTATTGCAACTATGTACCTTGGCCTGTGTACAGACTGTGGTAAATGTCATTGTTCTTGGTCCTATCTGATGTTGCATACTGCCCCAGTGTATGGTACTCTATCAGCTTACATGTTTGTAGGGCCGAAGACACATGTCCCATACCACAGTCAGGCATCAGAATACACTGTGTATCCGCTCAGTATATGTAGGGTTAATGTGTGAGTGGCACATATGAAGATGGTGTTGATCAGACAGTCCATATACTGTAATATTAAGCATGCATACCATATGTGGCTGTGGCTGTGTTCACATTGGTTGTGTGTATGTGCTTTCGCACAGGTGTCTATTACTCTGTGCAGTGACATGCCTGTGGAGCCTGCTATATTTGCAGGAACATGTGTATTCCCCCATTAGAAATGTAGACCAGTGTTGTGGCAGTCTGCCTGTTTGCACAGTGCTTTGTGACATGCCTAGCAGCTCAGTGTACTTACCCAGTGTGATGCTATGTCCAGATATTTGTCAGATGTATTGCTGCCGGGCCACCATAACTGTTGTGTATTTCTGACAAAGCAGTGAGATGC
>NC_056737.1:1279084746-1279099746 GCF_019279795.1 Protopterus annectens
TATATATATATATATATACATATATATATATATATATATATATATATATATATATATATATATATATATATATATCCATATCCTTGTTATGTGTAAATGTTACTGTTGTGTATACCTTCCCAGATGTAGCACTCCGTATTTATCTGATATGTCTATATTTAGATATAACAACATACGTGATTCAACAGTATTATTGCTAACAAGTACTATGCCATTGTAAAAGTCATAGCAGTTGTTCAACACTATTCAGTATGTGTACTGACAGATATATTAGAAATACAGTAACTTCCTTCACAGCTGTGATGGTTTAGTTGTTAATTGCTGTGACTATAGTGTACAGGGTCCTGGGTTCAAGACCTGCAAGGGCTGTTTATTTTTTTGCTGAGCAGAACAAGGGCTGTTGGATACAGAGTGGTTAAGGCAATTTTGAGCAGCTTTAAGTGGGTTTGCACAGGTTTGTGCGAAGGTAAGCGGTGCTAATATGCAGTCAAATGTACAGGTGCTTACACCATGTAGGCTTCGCTTACCAATGTGAAAATGTGCTTAGCAGTTATATTGCAGCAATGCTGAAATCTGCTAAGCATGGCTCAGCCCTGGTAACCAGTGCTCACATTCTGGTCTGTTAAAATAGCAGGGTAATGACATATTTAATAAGTGTATTTAATGTCATGTACATAACATGCATCTATGTGCTGTCGTTACAGTGGCAAGGGGTGTGATTCTACTGTCTGGGACACTTGAGTATATATAGCTTGTACAACACTCTTTTCCATTTGAATGTGTTACATACATGGGTAGTATCCCAGGTTATATGCAATCACACTGGCATGTAGTGTATCATTACATTACTACTGTTGACCATGCTTTCCCAAGTAAGAGTAGATCGCAGATTGGTAGTACTGGAACCAAACACACCTGCATGTAAAGATGGACTCTGAGTCCTCACTGTCATGTTCCTGGTATGTGAGCTGTGTCTCATTAAATATTCCCTACTGGATAATGATCTGACATGTGAAAAATAACTGTAGACTACTGTGTGTATAGCACATGTCAGTGAGGGTTGCTGTCATGTAGTAATGGCATACCTATTGGTGACAGACATCTATCTGTCAACTCATTCATCCTAATGCATAGCTAGTTGACTAGCTGATGTCTGTCTGTCCTCTGTACAGATGTTCAGATGTCCGGTATCCATCTTGGTTACATACAGGCAAAATATGCTTGACTAACACTGACATGTCTGCCCAGCTGTATTATGGATACCACAGCTAGGAATCCACACCCTGTATGCACCACATGCCATGGATACCTCAACTACACTACCACAGTCAACAGAACATGCTTGGGTACAGGTCTCCAAGACAGACACTGACCATGTTATGTAATACATGTTGGATACATGTTAACTGGAGCACCTCACTGGCCCTCTGCAAGAGGCACCCAGATGTTTGGCTGATGCATGTCACTTTCACTCTGATGATCCCCCCTGTGGTATCTGTTGATAGATGGCCTGCTGGCACATGGCAGGTGGCATGATACCACTGTACACACTTCTGCTACACTTCCCATCTCTCCATGGACAATAGCCTGATACACACCTATGAACACCTGCACTGATGCACCCCAGTATAGACAAATGTGTACATGTGCATTACTGAGAATATCAGTTTCTGTGTGTTTGTAGACCTGTAGTTGAGAATATCCTGGGGCCCTTCACACCTACCGTATCCCCCATTCCCATAGTTAGATGTGGCTGCTGCTGTACCAGACATTACATGTACCTTGTTACACTCTTCTCCCTAAGGTTTACCTGGGCCTTGCAGTACCAGCACAACACTGTTGTACAAATGGGTTGATAGGCATGGGATACCCACTGAGTTCTGGCATGTGTGCATATGTGTGCATGTGTATATATGTAGGGTACAGCATTCTGAGACAACATTCTCCTATTACAATATGTATTGCCACACAGTATTATGGATCGTGATGTTGCTGACCATATGAGAGGCATGACAATGTATCACCCTACTATTCTTGTGACATGTGCATTAGATGCATATCCCTGTAGTAGCACTCGTGGGATGGACAAGTGGTTGTATTGCAGTCCTGGTCAATGTGTGATGGTGGGTATGTCAGAGTGTTATCATAGATTTCAGTGCATACAATATCCACTGTGGCGTGTGGGTGCTGGGTATACTGTCTTTACACCATGGTACCCCCGGTACATGTCCCATGTTCCACTGTATGGGGACCACTGTCACCATCAACCATACAGGTAACTAATAACCCTACCAAGCCCAGTTATGCATGTGTTGTCTGCAACTTATCTATAACACAATGGACACACTGACAAGGTAGTTAGCACTGATAAGTCCATGTCTCTCAGATGTGTGTCTGACTGTTATGTGTTTGTCAGTGTGTATATGACGGTATGTCACACTACGTATTGTCCATAAACAACCAGTACATCCCCATTACCATAGTGTACAGACATGGGGATGTTCTTCATGTAACATGTAACCTGGAAAACACCTCATTCTAAAAGCTGTGTGGTGTGTGCAATTAAAGCCACACACATCAGTAGCACTACATACCTAGGTAGGGGTCTAGTCCCAGTGTTCCCAAGTAAGAGTGTGTGTGCATGTGAAGGAATCTACTTCCTTTTGCAGAATATACATATTCCAGGAGGTCATCTGTCTGAGAACTGCATGGCATATGCTAACATTTCACAATTATCATCCTGTGGACATACATTCCATCACAGCTAGTGGTAGATCTGTAAATACCCTCTTCCCCACTGTATAGGTGTGCAGTGATACTGGAGTTTGTATATATAGCTGGGTGTGGCTGTTGTGGACACAGCCACCATCATTGCAGTTACTGTTGAGTGCATCCCTCCCACTTTGGCCGTAATACTGTACAGTTCATGTTACCAGGTTAGGTAGTTGTCTGTCACACTATCTGTGGTTCTACAGCACATTTCACCCTCCAAAAGGGTAAGGCTGTGCCACCCACACCAGCACACCTATGTTTACCGAGTTCAGGATTGAACTATATTGGGAAAGGGGACATATACCCTGCCAGTACTATCATCAATGATATTAAACTAGTAGACTGCTTATTCCTTAATGTGTTGTTGTGCCTATTCTGGCTTGGTGGAATTACATAGGCTACAATGTGGTGTGGACAGCGACCCCCTGCAATGCTGGGGCTGCCTCTGCCACTACAGGAGAGGCTTGTTTTCCTTGTACGTCCACGTCGACCTCCAGCTGTTGGTGTTGCTGGCCTACGTACATGTGGCCATCAAACCACTCCCACTACATGCTTGAGCACGGACATTCCACGGTTGAGGAGTCCCAACATCTCACCCAACCATCTATCCATGACCTCTGTAAAATAATGGAGGGCACCTGCAAGATCATGGATGTTGTCAGTAACAGCTGAATGAGTAGCCCTCTGCAGCCTCAGAGCCTATCTGGTGTACCATTCCATACATGCCTGCACCTCCATGACAACCTGAAACATGCATCTGGTTGTACCAGATGTGGCACTTCTGCCAGGGGCACGATATCCAGCAGCCCTCCAATGAGCACCCCTGTACATCTGCCTATGTGGTACCATGCCGAACATCTGGCTATGGCTGCTGTGTCCAGACACATGTGCCATAGATACCACACTGTCCTGTCCCATGCCACCAGCCGCCAACTGTCTCTCTGCTATGGTCACTGGTGATGGGGTATATATAGGCATTGTGACTGTGTGTGGGGATGGGGTGGATAACAGTGGGATGTCAAACGATGACGCAGCTTCAGCCTTTGGCAACCCCGCCTGTGCCTCAACACACCTATCATCATTTTCAGTATCTGAATGGACACCAACATCAGATTGCCTGCAGGAAGGACTCTGGCCCACCTCACCACCTGTGAGAGGAAAACAAGAAATGCACTTTAATACCTGTATGTCATTTCTTAAAAGTACACACACACACACACACACACAGACACACACACACACACACACACACACACACACACACACACACACACACACACACACACACACACACACACACACACACACACACACACACACACACCCTGACATTCCACCATACTACTTACCTGTCCCTGAATTTACAGACTGTCCCTAGTTTATTTTCTTAAGTTCCCCATCCTGCATCAGTCTTGGATAATTACAGTCAATAATACCAATCATTAACATATCATTCTTCTAATTGCCTAGAAAACTGATCACAAAACATGGCCTGTTACTCCATTACCTCTCTGACTTGATTGCAGTCATTTTTTCAAAGACTCCCTGATATCATCTAGTGTTCACCCTGGGTTTGTCCTGACATCTTGAGCATGGCCCCCATATGTTAGGGGCTACTACAGTTACTCAATAATGTCACGCACTGGAGTGCCATATGTAACTATTGTTCAGTAGATGCAAGATCTGTTGCTCTATTAACTTTTTATGTGGACTACAGTAATATTTGGAAACACTCTGTGGTGTTGTCTAGTAATTCCCCAATGCATCTGTAGTGCTGCATACGTGGGTATTCTTTCACCTTTCTGCTGATTGCAATTATAACAGTATCCTTGGTGTCTAGTTTCCCTGATGTTGTCTTGTAATTCCGCAATGCATCTGTAGTGCTGCATACGTGAGTATTCTAATACCTTTCTGCTGATTGCAATTATAACAGTTTCCCTGGTGTCTAGTTTCCCTCCTAATGCATGTTCCATGCTACAGACCTTATTATACTATCAGCTGTCCTGAGATTACATGTCAGAAAAGTATTCCTGGTGTCTCATTTGTCTTTTCATGTCCATGTACTGCATTATTTTAAAGGGAAGTTGAGAGGTATGAACAAACCCACACTCACACATGTGCATACATGGACACATACACAAACACACACACACATATGCACTCACATCCTACATACATCAACCCCCTCCTCTACTCCACCAGATTGCACTTACAGGCAAAATAACCCCAACACACAAACACCCTTATAGATGAGGTTGCACAAAGATATTACACACAGACCTCCAATTACCCATATATGAACATGCAGTGCAGCTATAGTCAATCCCTGCTAGCAACATTATACATCTCTATGATGCATGGGTTGTGTAAGTAGGAGATGCTCCTTCCCATGGAACACACTGAACCCATGTACACAGTGTTGCTGTGCACCTGTTCAGCACCCTGGCATGTACTGTGGACCATACCTCACAGGACCATACCTCACAGGTGTACACACCATTGCTGAATGTGTATTATCAAGTCAGTTATGTTTGCTCTACTGCTCACAGCCCCTATGTGTTTGTCCGACAAATACCTGGGATGGTATGTGGACAGATGTCATTTGTGAATGTCTGATGTCTGATTTACAGATCTCATCATCAGCGGTGCATGTATGGCCAATACGATACAATTACACTGACAACCTACAAACATTACCCTGGCTATGGGGAGTGTACACACCCTTATTGATATGGCACCCTCTTCCTTGATATGCCTTGGGAGCACATTACTGCATATGTTAACATTACACGACCTGATATGTGACATATGACTTGTGCAATCAAATGCAGTGTCTGTGTGTGTATATTGTGTGTGTGTGTGTGTGTGTGTGTGTGTGTGTGTGTGTGTGTGTATATATATATATATATATATATTAGGTTCATAGAGTAATTCAGGCTAATTGCCCTTTTGAGCCATTTTAAGCCTAGCCAATTATCCCTTGCGAGACTCAAACCCTGCACCTTGTGTTTGTAAGGCAAGCACCTTAACCATTAGGCCACCCTTCTGATGTACAAATAAATATGGAACACTTCACGAATGTGTGTGTCATCCTTGCGCAGGGGCCATGCTAATCTTCTCTGTATCATTCCAATTTTAGTATATGTGCTGCCAAAGCAAACATATACACACACACACACACACACACACACACACATATATATATATATATATATATATATATATATATATATATATATATATATATGGGTCACCTTCATTTCACCGACAGTTAATTTCACTGACAACCAAGTCAGCAGGCCCAATTCACCAAAAATTAATTTCACTGACACTTCATTTCACCGACACACGTTTAGTCGAAAATGAGATATGGCCCATCCCCCACTGTAGAGTGACCCTAGAGTTAGCATATATAGTAAGGGGGGTGTGGAGAACACAGCCCCACACTATGGCTCCTAGTTTGCAGTCATCTGTGAACTTCATTAGCCAGAGGACTTCTGTGTTAGCCTGTACTTCAGAGAAGTAGATACCAAACAGGAGAGATCCCAAGATGGAACCCTGTGGCACTCCACTTGTCACTGATTTGAGATCAGATTTGGATTCTGCAACTTTTACAGTGTGGGTTCTGTCAGTGAGCCAGTTGGCAACCCATTTTGTGACATAGGGATTTATACCTAGTTTAGTGAGTTTAGCTATAATTCCAGAATGGGGGATGGTGTCGAAAGCCTTGGCAAGGTCAAGATAGGCTGTGTGAACCACCTTACCCTCATCTACGGCTGTGGTGACTGCCACAAAGAAGTCGATCAGGTTCAGGAGGCATGATCTGCCTTTCGCAAACCTGAACTGGGTGGGATCCAGAGTTTGGAGGTTACCAATGTCTTTGTTTATGAGTTTCATGATGATATGGTCCATGGCCTTGAAGACCAGGCTTGTCAGGCTAATAGGTCAATAGTTCCCAGGATCAGTGGTGTCTCCCCTCTTTGTGGAGTGGGATAACTGTTGCTGTGTGCCATTCAGTAGGGACAAAGCCTGTTATGAGGCTGTTATTGAACATGGTGCTTAAGTGGGGAGCCAGTTCGTTCTGAAGTTTATGTAAAAACACAGCCTGGGATGTTGTCCTGTCCCATGGATGCTATGTTTTTGGCTTTAGAGAGTGCAACTTTTACCTGTGTAGTTGTGATTACAGAGACTCTGAATTCTTCCTGTATAGTTATGGGCCCTTTTTGGCATGGGGGGGGGTGGGTAAAGTTAGCACTGAATCTATCTGCCAGGATGTTGGCAATATCAGTTGGTTCTGTAATTTTTGTGCCTTTGTGCTGTAACTCAGAGCAGATCTGGGTGTTGTCATTGAGATTCTTGACATAGCTATAGAATGCTGTGTGGTTGTCCTTAGAATTAGTGGCAATTTTGTTTTCGTAGCTAGCTTTGGAGGATCTTATAAGGGATCACAGCTTCTTACTGAGGCTGACCAGGGAGCTCCTCCACTCATGGGATTTTACTCTCTTTTGCAACAGCTTCTTCCTTCTGTTGTACAGTTTGTTTATGGCAGGGGACCACCAGATTGGCTTCCTTTTTTTGGAGGATAGCATCTTGGTTCTGTTTGGGATAGCACGATCCATGCATGTAAGTGCTTATAGAGTGCATTTGTGTAGGATTCAGCAGTCATAACTGTATCGTCCATCTGCATAGGTGTCATGAAGTTCACCACTTCTGTCTTAAGAAGCATGAAGATGGCTTTGGAGAAATTTTTTACCATGGAATCCTTAATGGGGGTGGGGGTGGGATGTGGATATCAAGGGCGATTAGCTTATGGTTGGATCGGACCAACGAGGAGTTGACTTCAGGTGTGGAACACTGGTCACTCATGTTGGTAATGACTAGGTCTAGGATATTGTTGCCACTGGTGGGGGTGTGGATAAGTTAATTTAGGGCATTGGAGTTTATGAATTCCAGAAAGTGTTGAGCTAAGGAGTTGGTACATGAGTAGTTTTCCCAGTTAATGGTGGGGTAGTTGAAATCGCCCATTATTAGGGTGTTTGGTTGAACCCTAATATTTTCCAGTACATCAGGAAAAGAGGAGTAGGAATCCTAGGGCATAGTGGGGTATCTGTAGCAAGCTACAATTTGGATTGCAGTTTTGCCCAGAGTTAGTTGCACTTGGGTAATATTGGATGCATTATGCTGAGCAACTAGCCTGGATGTGTGGATATCCTTAATGAATATTTTATTTATTTTATTTATGACCGGATTGTTCGTCCTACTAGGTTCTACAGAGCCTGTTTTCAGCGGAGGCCCAGGGAGAAACGCCCAGATGTCTTTGGAATGAATGTGGGATGGGACCGGAGTAAGGAAATCCATGCTAACAACAGGGAGAACATGCAAACTCCACACAGAAGGCACCCCAGCTTAGAGCCTTAATATGGACACATCTCTGCATTTGGTGTTTCGGTCGAGGTTACATGGCTGAAAAGTGTGGTATGAGTTATAGCCTGGTAGTGCAGGGGTGCTCTCTGGAGCCTTGAACCAGGTCTCAGTCACTGCACATATATCGATGTTCTCCATTTTAAGGAGTGCCTTGAGTGAGTGCATTTTGAAATTTAGACTTCTAGCATTGAGTAGCATTACCCTCAGTTTTTGCTTGTCTGTTCCTGTTACGGTGGTGAATTTGTTATTTAAACCTTGCCAAAAAAAGGCACTATAGGGACAGCAAGAGCCTTAACCAGTATCCAGAAGCCTAGGGGTGACAAGTGCAGGCCATCTGTGGCAAAGCATTGTGGTCTGTCGACCATGTCATCCCAAGCAGACAGATACTGGATCCCCTTAGAATGACACCAGAAGCTGAGCCAGTTGTTGAAGTTAATCATTTTGTCCTTGTACTGCAGTATCATTCAGGGCGATGGCAGAATGCTACTCAGGGCTAGGGTCATACCTGCCTTGGCTACAAGATTGGAGAGCTCTCACATGTCTTTCTTCATTTAGTCCAGGGTGGTACATCTCAGGTCATTCACATTAACACGGACAATGACAGAGTCATATTTGTACTTGTTGTAGAGTGACCTGAGTGTGTGGGTTATGTGGCAGATCCTGGTACCCGACAGGCAGCTGACAGTAACCTTCTCCTTGTTTAGCCGGGTGAGTGGGACATCAGTGTGCCTGACTATAGAGTCACCTATGACTAGTGTGTTGGGTACGTTGTTTTGCCTTATTGGCTGTGGTTGAGTGGCATACTGAGTCTGTAGGCTATGTGTCATTTGGGTTGTGTTGGGGGATGGAGGTTGCTTGCATTTCTGCTTTGATGGTCTCTGTTGCTTAGACAGATTATTATTGAGAGCCTCCACGAATGTTTTTGTGTTACTATGTGCGGATTTTAGTGGTGTAGATTTTGTTGTGTTCTCTTTTATATCTATAGATATATATCTATCTATATATATCTATATCTATATATATATATATATATATATATATATATATATATATATATATATATCTGTTTACATATATATGTAGACATATTTTATATATATATATATATATATATATATATATATATATATATATGTGTGTGTGTGTATATATATATATATATATATATATATATATATATATATATATATATATGTGTGTGTGTGTATATATATATATATGTGTATATATATATATATATATATATATATATATACACACATATATACACATCTACATGTATAAATACATTTCCTGTACTGTTGAATGGCTGTGCTGGATGATATGTTTGTGGAAACATCAAGGTTGGGTGTATCTGATGTGGCTTAGTGGTAAATCATGTTGGCTATGGTGTGCAGGGTCCTAGGTTCGAGACTTGCAAAGGTTGATTCTTTTGTTGCTGGGCAGAACAAGGGCTGTTGGATACAGAGTGATTAAGGCACTTTTAAGGAGTTGTAAGTGGGTTTGCGTGACAGTAAGCAATGCTAACTTCCAGTTAAATATGTTTACAGTCAGTTAGCCTCTAAATTGTGGAAACATCAAGGTTGGGTGTATCTGATGTGGCTTAGTGGTAAATCATTGCTTACCCCCATGCAAACCAAATTAAACCCACTTACTGCTGCTTAAAAGTGTTTACTCCCGCTTACCCCTGTGCTAATTTCTTTAAAAGAAAAGAAAAAGGGTTGATAGGAAAGTGGTGAAAAAGGGTCACAAAGAGGGAAAGACAGTAGCAAAATAACTAAGGATGTACAGGACGAGTTTAGGGAAGGTCCATACCTGCCCATTACTTCTACAGCAACAGCTGTGCAAATACCCTGATTTGGTGGTAGATTTGGACACTCATACCCCTGAGAGAGGAGTGAGGACAACAATAATATGTTGTGAAGCCAGTTAGACCAGATTACATGTGTCCAGTGGACACGTGTGCAAAATGAACAGCTATATATGGGGCATAATTTTTTTTTTTTTTTGGGAACAAACTGCCTTTTTTTTTTTTAAAGGTGAGATTGGGATGTTGGGGAGGGATAGTAGGTATATTTGGGGATATAGGTTGGGTAGGATGACAGACAAGACTGACAAGACAGCATACAGTGGCGGTATATGATGCATATGGGGGCTAAACACCTTGAATGGGGAGGGGTGTTTGGAAGTCGGAAGCCTATGAGCCCCCACATGGAAACAGTGGGACTGAGGTCCTCACCCATGGGCAGTCACCACTGCACCTTCACGGCCCAAAGGTGGCTGCGCTGAAAGCTGTGTAGGAGGGCCAGGCTGACCCTCTAGATGCACCATGCGGCCCTCAAGCTGGCGTAACAGATCTCTGAACTCCCTGCAGAGCTCACTATGCACCAGACCCTGGACCTGATGATGGGTGACAGTATCCTGTCCGTGCCCGCTCCTGGGGGGCAAGCCCCATCCCATGAGGCAGTTCCACCCAAAGGTGGCGCAGGACCAGTGGATAAGGAGGTCCAGCGGTGGGCCCCAGACATGCTGGTGCCCAGTGCCACGGCCAGATGAGGTGGTAAGGTGGGTCCACTTGACCGGCCTTCCCAAAAGTGCTATGGTGTTTCAATTTTAAAACATATGTGGGTTAGTAATAATTAACACATTCCAGAATTAGGTATAACAGCATACACAGATATTCCCTTTAACCCAAAACACCAGATAAGCAGCAGTTGCATAACAAACAGAATACATGCATATATGGATCCACAGTGGCCATTACAACAGCATGCAGGTACATTGATGGCAGCATGCCACCAATGTGGGAGTATTTCAACATGGCACATGCATAGAAACAAATTTCAATATTTATCAAATAATAGGACATATGTCCCAACAGTAGATTTAATTGTAAAAATACCCATTGAGTTGTGTATTTAGATTATTGTTGCAGATATGGGGGGTATATGTCAACTATCAACTTGTATGCCCCTGTAGTTCTCATTACTTTCTTAGTCAGTGCTGTAATCAGGTCTATAGCTTATGAGCAAATACCACAAATTGCGAACCCTCATAATATCGAATTTACCGGACCTAGAACTTCCTATTGTGGGGGGCTGCACTCACTACACCCCCCCCGCTAAATATATATTCCAACTCTGAGATCGCACTACAGTGAGGAAAGGGCAAATATCCCATTCTTCACTGCACCGTGATCTCAGAACAAGCGCTTCGAGGTCCAGTACGTTCGATCGATATTATGAGCATTCGCAATTTGTGCAATTCGCTCTTATGATATAGACCCCTGTAATCTGTACCTTACAGGTGTTATTACACTACCCTATGTCCTTAGTTTGGACAGTGGTATGGTTGTAGACAACTATATACATGAACTGTGTTTTACCTGCAGTATGCACCTCTTACCTGGTATACCTGTGGAGGTATTGTTTGTTATCACTACCTGACTTTCTACACATATTCCCAGATTCCAGGTTGATGTTATACACATACCTCTCCATCTCTTATTGCACACACTCTGGGCAAGTCTTGAAAGCATGCAGGTGAAACTGGGATATATTTTGACTTTTGCCCTCATAAACCTTTGGTGAGTTGCTACAATGACAGGTTTGTTTTCATATACTTTTTCTGAATATTTACAGGTCTGACAGTCAGTTATATGACATTAAACACTGCCTAAATGTCAGAGATCATCACACTGATATGCCAAGGGTACAGGGTAACAGGCAGCAGATATGGGCCAATTATCTGGACATTCTGGACAAATCTGTACCATTTGGGGCGGGGGGGTGGGTGATTCTGCATACAGCTTACTACCACTCCCAGGATTCAAACCATGGCTGTGTCTGCTAAAAATAAAACAGTTTTCATCACAGTTGAGTGTGCTATATAAATATTGCTCTGTATCTCTTCTCTGATTTCTGTCTTTAAGTCTCCCATGGTTTTACAATCTGACCTTGTAATTACAACACTCTTATACAGAGTTTCCTAGACAGTTTTATTATGTAGCACTGTGTGGATGACATTGATGAATGATACCTTAGTATTCAGAGAAACTGCAACATTAACACTGCCATACAATACCAGACAAAACAGTAACAGTCCAGGATTTCAATCTTTTATTTCTAGGCACAGTTTTCATATCAGACAGACCTGTGGGGGGAATTCTTGTTAATACTACCTGAATGTTGCCCCACATATTATCAGATTAAACATTATTATTATGCACATACGTCTCACTTTGTTACTGCCCACACTTTGGTCATACCTTCACAACATGGGCGTGGAGATGGGACATACTTTGCTTATTACTCTCATAACAATTTGGTGAGTTGCTAGAGTGACAGGTTTGTTCTTATAGATATATGTCTGACAGTTATGATGTCTGACAATCAGTTGTATGTCATTATTTGCTGCCTAAACTTCTGGGATCATCCCACTGATTTTCCAGGGGACAGGGTGACAGGCAGGGGAATTACACCAATTATCTGGACTTTCTGACAATATCTGTACAGTTGTGGGGTATGATTGTGCATACAGCTTACTGCCACTCCCAGGACTTGAACCATGGCTGTGTGTGCTAAAAATACAACACTTCACATCTCATTTGAGTGTGCTATTTGGATTACGTTGTCGATCTTTTCACTGTTTTCGGTCTAAGTCTCTCTCAGTTGTACAATATGACCTTGTGATTACAAAAGTCATATGCAGACATTCCTACACATGTTATTTATGTAGCACAGTGTGGGTAACAGTGCTTAATACAACAGTACTAGTAAGAGAATGCAACACTACATTACCATATGATACCAAAGTAAACACAAGCAGTCCAGAAGTTAACCTTTTATTGCCAGGCTGTTACCCTTTTATTTACATGCAACCTATATGAGACTCTTCCTGCCATATTGTCTGGTTTATTCAATACATGCCATACACAATACAGGTTTTATACTGGCAATTAAATTTCTACTACTTTTAGATTTATTTCTTATGACAGTACATGGAAGATCATTACTAACCTGCCTCGTGACACAGCCTCTGCAGCCTACGGCAAGGGCTTCCTGATTCACAGACATAAGAGGAATATTTAGCCATACCTATTCATAATATACATGAGCTGGCAATTATTAAACAGTTAGTAGGATGAGTACTTCACACGGCTGGGACATCATCCAACTACCTAGCTTTTTGGATCCACTGATCCAAGAGCTCCCTTTTCCTCTTTTCAGGTTGGCATAGTGATGCCTGACCTGCTCACCAGTTTGAGGGATGCCAGTGACACTGGTGAGGTCACGGGTGAGATGGTCCCAGGCTTCCACTTTATATGGGGAACCCTGGTACTGAACCTGCAGCAGTCTCTTTTCATGGTCTTTAACGAGGAGTCCTGCCATGACTTTGGACTCCTAGATGCCCCAGCGCTACACACGGAAGTGCAATCCTTCTCTCACACTGGCCATAATGCGTACAGGAGGAAGCTGCAACCAGTTATGAGATGTAGTCTCACCTGTCTGGTTTAAATAGGGTTGATTTCCTGCACTTTGCCATGATTGGATGGTTTTGAAAATGCTAAGCTATGGGCAAACCTGCTTAGATAAGGCTGGCATTGCTTAAAGAGGTATACCAATGGGAAGATTGATTTAGCTGGGTTACACATTGCTTACACCTAGTAAGCAGGGGTGGGCAATGCTTAATGTTGTTTATTTTTAATTTTGCACACTATTTGCTGTTTGGCATTGATTTATCATTTATTACATGTTATATATCTGTTTAGTATCCGTGATTCATGTGTACATTCACTGTATAGGGTCCTTGTGTTTATTGGGGGATTTTACCACTTTATTACAATGACACCTCACATCTGGACTTAATACAGTACTCCAGTTCACATATATATGTTATGTCATAGGTTATACAACATAACACTGTTTATAGATTCCTTTCACATGTAAATTGTGATTTTTGCTATAGTGTATACCTCAATTTTATGTTCAGCTGTGATGGCTTACTGGTTAACTGCTGTGACTATGGTGTCCTGGGTTTGAGACCTGCAAGGGCTGTTTATTTTGTTGCTGGGCAGAACAGGGGCTGTTGGATATAGAGTGATTAAGGCACTTTTAAGCAATTGTAAGCAGGTTTGCGTGGGTTTGTGCGATGGTAAGCAATGCTAACTTCCGGTTAAATATGCTTACAGAGAGTTAGCTTAAAAATTGCCTAACCTGTGTGTGCATTGCTTACCTCCATGCAAACATAATTAAACCCACTTACTACTGCTTAAAATTGCTTACTCCCACTTACCCCCACACTAATTTAGAAAGAAATAAACATGGGTCTTGGGAAAGTGGTAGATTTGGACACTATGGAGTTATCATTCATTACACATTATACCTTCATTTACTATCACTAATTCATGTGTACATATACTGTATGGGGCACTTGTGCTTATCTGTGGATTTTACCACATTATTGCAATGACACCTCACATCTGCGCTTAATGCAGTACTCCAGTTCACAAATATATGTTATTTAGTAGGTTATACAGCAAAAAAAAAATGTTCATAAAAATATTTCACATGGAAAATGGAATTTACTAGAGTGAGAATCAAACCGTGAATGGCTGTTTGTAAAGCAAATGCTCTGACCACTACACTATTGCCATTCTGTTTTAGTTAACTGTATCTTGCTATTTATCTTCTTGTGCTATTTAAGCTACAGTATGTATAGCTAAGCAATGAGCAAACCCACGCACCTACGGTTAAATTTAATCTGAAAAAAAAATTCTGTACGGTTATTTTCTCTAGGAAGGGA
>NC_056737.1:1279104746-1279199746 GCF_019279795.1 Protopterus annectens
ACAGGGATCAGTTCTGGGACCCCCTACTGTTCATATTCTACTTCTCCAAAGTACAGTCTAAAACGAAAGGACTGTGGCTGACAAAGTTTGCTGATAACTGAAAAATTGTGAGCGATCACTGAAACCGTTAGTGATGTCAACATCCTGTAAGAAGGTCTTACACATACTAATGGTTGGTGCCAAAGTCATGGTCTTAAACTTAATACAAAAAAATGCATTATCATCCCCTTTGGTAAGGGTGATGTTCCTGCAAATGACTACATCAATAGCAATACCCTAAACACACAGTCAGAGGTGAGAGATCTGGCCACACAGGTCAACAGCAACCTTAACTTCAATCACCCTGTCTCCACAGTGGTAAGAAGGGCATTTTATATTGCTCATCTCATAAGTAAGGGCATTGCCTCCAGAAAAAAAGAGGTTATAACCCCCCTCCCATACTATTCCCTCATCAAACCAATAATAGGGTACAATCCTCAATTTGGTATGTTCCTTTCCAAACACTCGCAGCAATTGGAGAGACCACAAAGGTTCCTTGCAAAGAAAATTCAGGGTCTTCAAGATATGTGTTATGCAGACTGACTGAAATCATTGTTACTTTACTCTATGTCATATAGACTGCTCAGAGGCAACCTGTGCCTTGCTTATAGAGCAATCTCTGATCCAGCTTTAATGGAAACACTGCACATTGCAAGTCAAATGGCACACAGATCACTCACTCAAAGGTCTTTATTGTGGTATGTGGAGAGGTTATCCCACCTTTGGAATAAGCTTCCTATTCATGTTAAACAAAGCCCCTCATTAGTACTATTTAATCCTATTTAATTGTAATTTGGACAACTGGATGGGTAACCAGAAATTCACCCTAGGGGTTCTACCTGTGTCCCTCTTGGACAAGGGCAATAGGTGCTGATTTCAGTGTCTGCTTGAACCAGGCACACTCATGAGCATGGGTTGAACTTGGCTAGACTTGTAAGGGCCCTGGGGCCATTAGCCTAGTAACTTGCTATGGTCCTATGATCTTATATTTAAACTAACTTGCCTAAGGTTAAGAACCTATAATGACTCCTTTAAAAAATCATTGACTGTATCCAACAAGCCCTCCATAATAACTATGATACTGATCTTAATAAAATTATCTAGAACCAACAAAAACGCATGACACTGTATAATTATTTGTTCATATGCCATTACTC
This sequence comes from Protopterus annectens, assembly GCF_019279795.1. Classification (NCBI taxonomy): domain Eukaryota; kingdom Metazoa; phylum Chordata; order Ceratodontiformes; family Protopteridae; genus Protopterus; species Protopterus annectens. The sequence continues at coordinate 1,279,105,943 of NC_056737.1, forward strand.
CCAGAATGAAACATTTATTCAATCATTTACACAAAATGACATACGGATAAAAGTGCCTGAGTCTAAGTAATTAATGTGATTTTAACCCCTCATATTCTTTCAGTACATAATCTGCTACACAAATCAGTACTTTGCTCTTAAAACTTTACTCAAGGCATAGAAACCAACTGGAATACTAGCAGTTTACAGTAATTCTTGCACTGGGGGATTTGAGATTTCCAGCTGCTGAATATTCACAGTAGAACAGCTGAGAGCAAACTTTGTAACATCCCACTTAAGCACACTTATGATACACCTATTCTTGCTACTAAATAAGGGACTGCCCATATTTACTGCTACAGCTATTGCTTAATCCAAATCCATAATCTGCCAAATTATTATAAGACCAAATTATGATCTCACTCTTTGCTATACTCAGCACTATACCTCTAATACAAAAAGGATATAGTAAGAAATATACATGAAAGATTTGGGTCGGGTAAAAGGAACTTTCATGCAGAAATACTCCTTTCAGTGGAAATGCAAACTATATAAATGCTACCAAAATTAATCTCTGGATATGCTGTGCATTGTTATCAAGTTTCTTATCCACATACTTTAAAAGGGGAACATTCACAGTGTGTCATCACATACAACAGTCTAAGTATTGTAAGATGGCATCACATATAACAGTCTAAGTATTGTAGACTGCATAGTTTCATACTTTTTAATGTACTAGGACTTTCAGGAATGTCTTTAACTCAAGTTCAAAACTCTTAACTCCACACTATATCTCCAGCCACTAGTAATGATTATATGTTATACTTCCATGGTGTCAGTTCTGCTCCAATCTTGCATTTAAGTGATTCCTTTCAGGGATATCCTGTATGCCCACTGCTCTGTATAATTGCAGTAGATCTACTCAGTCTTAATATTTCCCAAAGTTATAAACACTGGTGTATCACCACAGATGAGCAAATTTACATGCATTCTGCGTGGTTTTCAGATGATTGCATACCATGACTGGACAACCATAGACAGCATCTATAAGAAAACGTTGAAGATTTAACATTATTTGGATTACTTTCTGAATTACATGCAAATAAAGAAATACATGTTTTCATCCTCTAAATAAATCCTGTGAACTTCTCAAAGAATATGTGCAAAAGTCATGGCAATGTTGGAGGGAGAGACATACTTATTTAGGGATCAGATTAAGTATATCCAACAATTATATCATTCAGGAAAATAACATTTGAGTAAATCCTGAGTTTTTACCTAGGATAAAAGAATGGAAGTTGATTTCACCCATTTTAGATAACAGTCATAGATTTATTTATTTTTTATTTTTATTTTACATTTGTTAACCGGGCTGGTCTGGTTGGATACATGTCCATTTTCAGCAGAGGCCCGAGGAGAAAAGCTCCACTAAATACTAAGTACATTACAAATAATCATTACTGTTTAGAAATATAAAAATTAGAAATCATAACAACACACAGAATGCAAGATACTTTCAAAGAGAAGCACGTTTACAATAAGCAGTTCATTACATATTAGCAATTATACATAAGATGTACATAGTTAGATTAGTACAGTAAAAGGAGAAGAAATCAGACAGGTAGTGAAGAGAAGAGTGAAGGAGAGATATAGTATAAGAAAAAGTTTAGTCAGGTGTACTGCAGGAACAAAGCCAATGATTGAGGTAGTACAGTTTAATTTTTGTTTGAATTGTGGTAGGGATGTAGTCAAAGTTATGTCACTAGGTAACAGATTCCAGCTTCTACCTATAGTGTTAGTGAATAGAGAACCACCTGCTGTGTTGTTTGCCTTTATTGATTTTGTCATGAGTTTACTAGAGGAGCGAAGCGAGTTCAGATTGTTGTACGGGATTAGAAGTTGAGAGAGTATAGGGGTGTTATCAGGTAGGTGTAATATGTTGTGGGCTATAGTGAGTTGAGGAATTTTTAGGTAGTTTTGAAATTCGAGCCAGCCAAGTTGTTTTAGATTTATACAATGGTGGGTCCTAAAGGGGTTACTAGTGGCGAAGCGAGCTATGTTATTATAGCAAGTTGCAAGTTTGTTTAGACTGTTTTTCTTGAGGTTAGTATAAATGGGGGAAGCATATAGGAGAGTAGATAGGAGATGAGTTTGTGCAATTTTGGTTCTTGTTGCTGGGGTTAAAAAAGGTTTGATACGATATAGGGATCCAATTTTTCTGTTAACAACCTTGATTGTGTTGTTAATGTGCTGATCGAAGGAAAGATGATTGTCAATGGTTATTCCTAGAAGTTTAGTAGTTGGATCAGGTGAGATGATAGTACCATTATTAGAAGAAATGGTAAAGTTTAAAGGGGGGGACCGAGAGGAGGGGGAGAAGAGGAGGAGTTTAGTTTTTTTTGCATTTAGTAGGAGAAACCGTTTGGAAAACCAAGTTTCTACTTCGTTAAAGGTATTTTGCGTCAATGAGGTCAGTTCAGTAGAGGAAGGTGCCGAGCAGATAAGGGTAGAATCATCTGCATATTGTATGCAGGTAGCTTGTGGGATAGCAGTCTGAAGATCGTTTATAAAGAGGGAGAACAGAAGTGGACCCAGAATGGAGCCCTGGGGAACTCCGATGGAAATGGGCAAGAGAGATGAGATATGGTTTTCCCATATTACTGCTTGTTGTCTGTTGTTAAGATAAGATTTAAACCAATTAGTGGCTAGTTTATCACAAGGAAGGGATTCAAGAATATTGATTAGGAGAGAGTGGTTAATCATGTCGAAAGCTTTTGAGAGATCAATGAAAAGAGCGGAGGAGAGAGTATGGTTGTTTCGATTTTTGTTGATAGTATCTACAAAGGAAAGAAGGGCACTGGTGGTACTGTGATGGGGTCTGAAACCATGCTGGCAGTTTACTATTAGGTTGTGTAGAGAGAGGTGGTGTACCAGTTGCTGATGAATACATTTTTCCATGATTTTTGCAAGGGGTGAAAGAAGGGCAATTGGTCTAAAGTTGGAAAGGTCAAGGGAGTTACCACCTTTATGCAGTGGGATAATATGGGAGACTTTCCAGATATCAGGGATGGTTCCTTCTTGGATAGTTCTGTTGATAAGTAAGGATATAGGATAAGCAATTTCTTTGGCAGCTTTCTGAAGAAAAAGAGAAGGGAGCTTGTCAGCAGAAGGGGTACAGGGTTTCAGTTTGTGAATGAGTTTGTAGATGAAAGAGGTAGATATAGGTTTTAGAGAGAAATTGAAGGAAGAGGTAGTTATGTTAGATGGTATATGAGAGTTGTTAGTGTTCATTTGTTTGGCTAGGGTTTGAATAGTTTCAGAGAAAAAAGAGTTGAAAGCATTAGCAGTCTGGAGAGGGTTTCTGGGTCAGCATTTAGTGGGGAAGGAGTTTTAGCAGTTCCTGGGGAAAGAAGTCTATTTACTGATGACCAGAACTGTTTAGGGTTGTTAATATGAGTTTCCTGGAGGTTACAGTAGAAGTTTTTCTTGTCAGAGATTATTGATTTTTTTGCTAGATTTCGAAGTTGGCGGAAATTAACTAAGTCAGGGTTTTGTTTATTGCATCTCCATTTTGTCCATGCTTTGTTTCTAGTAAGCATGAGTTTTTTTGTGTTGGTGGTCAGCCATGGGGCAGATTTGGTCTTTACTCTAATAGAGCGTTCTGGCGCATGAGAATCAAGTATAGATAGGAATGTAGAATTAAAGAATAATACTGCTTCCTCCAGGGGGAGTGATTTTAAGCAATTCCATTTACATGCTCTCAGTTCGGCTTTAAAAAGGTCTAAGTTAAAATGCTTGACAGATCGAATTAGCCTTGTATTTGGGAGGTTAACAAATTCTGATTTTTGTCTAGTAATGTAGGTTAGGCAGTGGTCGCTGATATCATCAGGCATAGTACCTACCTTATAATGTGTCTTAACTTTATTTGTTAGTATACAGTCTAATATACTCTCTTTCTTACTGGGCTTATTGACTCTTGTAGTTGAGGTAATAGTTTGTGAGAACCCATGTAGGTTAATATGAGAGGTGGGATTGACTGTATTAATAGTGTTCCAGTCTATGTTAACGTCGCCAAGAATTATGGTTTCTTGGGGGTAGTTGGTAGAAACCCAGCTTAAAAAGTCTTCTAGTATTGGAATGTTATTACCTGGGGGAAGATACAAACAAATAATGTAAATAGATTTTTTGGTGTTAAGTTGGAGTTTAATTATGATGGTTTCTGTTTTGCTATTTAGGTTTGGGCATACTGGTTGAGTAGAGATGTTAAGTTGATTTTTGAAAAGTATTGCTACTCCTCCACCCTTGCGTTTTAAGCGGTCATGTCTTATTATGTTATAACCTTGGGGTACAATCTCTGAGTCTTTTGTGCCTGGGTTAAGCCAGGTTTCAGAGAGGTAAAGGATGTCAAATGAGTGGATATCTAAGAGGGCATGGATGAAGGGTATTTTGTTATTTATGCTTTGGATGTTAAGGTGTCCTATAAGGAAGTCATTATTGGGGTTAGGTAAGCAGTTTTGGGGAGGTGGTGAGGTAGGGCCAGGGTTGGGGTGGATGTCTCCATCTTGTAGGGTAGGATTAATTAGTTTTGTTAAGTAGTTCTTCTTTAGAATTGTTAGGGATTTTGTTTTTTTGCTAGATAGTAGGGGGTAGGTAAGGTGATGTTGCCTGTGGAATTTAGATAGATGATAGCTAGGGGTGGAATTAACATTAGGGTAGGTTGTGAACGTGAGTTTAGTAGAAGTGTGTTTATGTCTGGAGATAAGAGAGTTATCCAGTGGAATTTCAAGAAATGTGAGATGGTATGTTGAAAGAAGGGTGGTTATGATTAGGATAGAGAGTAAAGGCATAGTTAGTATGTAGGGAGGCATCATTTAGTAATCAGAGAAGTGAGGAAGTAGAGGGGAAAGTATAAAGAGTAGAGAAATGAATGTAGTAAGCAATAGAGGGGGTAGTCAATTGTTTGAAGCAGTTGGAAAATAAGAAAGGATTCTATAGGGAATAGAGAAAGAATGGCTGGAGAGGAAAGAGGATGTATAAGGAGAGACGTCTAGGTAATAGTGAAAGGTAATAGAAAATATATGGTCTTAGGGCACAGATAGAGAAGGAAGGGGTGTGCTAAGGCTAGGGAACAATTTGGCGGGAAGGAGAGTAATAGGATAGGAGGGCTAGGGGTGTGGCTATAGAGCTATAAGTGTAGGACCCCTGGGGGTGGGTGGGAATTGGGGGTAGGGAGGGGAGCGGAGTGAGCCCGCAGGGCGAACGGAGCGGGTAGAAACAACTGAAGGTGTAGCCAGGAGACAATCAGAAATGCAGGTGAGTATGTAGAAGCAGAGAGTGTCAATAAGGAAGGGGTAAGATAGGAACCAGGTACTAGAGGGAATAGGAGAAGGTAAGGAGGATTAGGACAGAAAAAAATACTGTAGGAGTTGAGGAGGAAAAGGGTGAGGTGTAATAGAGGAGAGTAGGGCAGGGTACTGGAGAGATATCAGCACAGTTGGCAAGGAGAATAGGCGGACAGTAAGGAAGAAAATAGAGGTTGAGGGATAGGAAAACCAATTTTAGCAAAGCAGACTAAGGAGGGCTAATCAGGGGGAATAGGAAGAAGCAAAGAAGTAAGAGAGTGAGGAGAGCGCCACCTAGTGGCTAGTGTGGGTAAATGAGAGGGAGAACGGGGAAAATACAAATAGGACAAGGGAAGGAAAAAGAGAAAGAAAATGAGGGCAGGAAATGGTGAAAGTGAGGGGAGTCTTGGGGGATAAGAGAGGAGAGGTACTGGCTGCTAGGCACACAAGTGCAGGCAAACTATTGGACTCTGAAGGTGGACCTGTACAGAGGCTAAAGAGGCAAGAAAGCAAAGCCCAAGACCTACTTTCAGTTCCTTGACTGTAGATTAATATGGGAGGCAGGCAGACTTTCAGTCACTGTAGGCAGGGCCAGGATCATCCGACAGCAGTAAGGCTTAAGGCAGGACAAGATTCAGTAGGGATTGAGCTATTAACTTCTAGGGGGAAAGGTAGAGAAGGAAAAAAAAATAATAGACTTAGCATAGGTGTTAGATTGAATAGGTAAAAAACAAAGCCATTAGCAAGGAATAACAGAGGTAAAACAGCAAAAGTATCTAGCAATCTAACAGCAAAATTATCTAGCAGTCTAACCCTATTAAAAACAGCTTGTCTAAATCTAACCCTGATAATATTGAGAGCGGGAAATATATAATAACCAACAATAGTGAACTAGAAATACATCTAACAAACTAACACTTAGATCTACTTAACAGACTCTAAACACTTGATATTTTAAGTATCAACAGTCAAATGACCAAGCTGGTAACACACAAAACAATAGTATATTGTATTCAAGTCCTTACAGAGATACAGGGAGGTTAGACTGTTTGTAAAGCTAAGTAAAAAATATGTAAGCTATAAGCCTGGTTGGTCTCAATATCAATTGTGGAGGTGATACAGCTACTAGGGTACTGTATAAGAGGTACGCCAGAGCAGTGGATCCGAAGATACTGTTTCAAACGTTGCAGAGGTTCTAACAGAGATGAACCGATGAGTACATCCCTTAACTACTGCAGCGCTGACTCGCAAGGAGTATTGGCGTTCATAGTACAGCTAGGCTTATAGCGAGCCTTAATATGCAAAAATGGGAAAATGGTTGGTAAAAAGCCCTAGATAAGGCTAGCAGCAGAGGCATCTATGGAAAATAAGCCATCAGTGCAGGGTCGTTAGGTTATTTGTATGTGCGTTGGCGTTTTTGCACCAGCAAGCACGCCAGCTATCGATAAAGAAGCCCCACGTGGGTGGTGCAGTTTGGTAGTGAAAGGCTGTAACTGTAACGATAGCCGGGACAGGTACTAACTATCTAGATGTGTGTACAGGCAGAATAAAATACAGTGTAGAGCAAGAAATAGTATTAGTCTGTATCTCTATCACTGTACAAACGCCTTAACTCTTGGCATTGTAAAGAAAAACAGGAGTAAACTAGACATCATTAGTTTGTAATAAAATGCACGAGCAGGTCTTGCAGTAAGAATTATGAGCTCAAACGCAACGATGTAATAATGCTAAACACATATTCTGTGATATAAAATGAACGAGCAGATTACTACAACAGTTTTATGGGCTTCAAATAGCAATGTAACTTTGTTAAACAAAATTCTGCAGCAAACAACAGGTAAAAAAGCGGATAAACAGACCCGTTGCCAGGAGGACAATAGGGAAGCTGTTAGTCCGAAACTCAGGGTCCTTCGTTTGAGAACCAATGGTGCCTCGTCGGAATAATAAAAAAACTTCACAGTAGCATAGCGTTAGGACTACTAACGACAGTAATCAATGTCCTATTACCAAAACCTCTTTTCAAAGCCATATACTTCCCACTTTGGGTTAATACAAACAAATACTAGTAATTCTGAAAATGACATTTGAATATATCATGGAAAGTAGAAATCTCTATATTGCTAGTAATGTGCTTATAACCACTAATAGTCTGGCAGGATTAGAGGTTACAAATCCAAACCTAATAAAATATGCAAAGACAATTGTCGCTGAACACATTTTCTGTACTCGATTATGCCTCTCGCTGATATGGGAAAAGCATGAAATGCTGGTTATCCTTCAGGGAAAAAAAGTCTGAAACCACTAAGAATGGTAATAGGATAATCTAGGATACAATTGTGGTCGGAGGAAAACATTAAGGCTTGCATCACCAAACACTACGGGACAAAGGTGGGTGAGTTGCTATGGGCCAACGTCAAGTAGAACTCAGTCTGGTCAACTCCAGGCTTTTTAATAGATATGAACATGATAAAAAGGGCAAAATAGATTGACAGGAACACCTTTTAGTCAATTGACTTGCTAAACTTCAAAACATCTACTGTTATTACATTACAAGGATGCATGTGATGGTCCTCTTGGGTGTTAGAAGTATTGTCAACTAAGAGATGCTTGCTTAGTCATTCCTTCAGATTCTACTATCAAAGAAATGTTACTTTAAACTTAAACAGTTAAGGACATAGAAAGGTTACTCTTTATAAATCGTATAATTTTGTAGCTCACACCAACTTCGTGACATTTAGTGACACTGGAAAAATGCTGGAGTAGTTTGCTGGAATTGCTTGCTTGGCCTAGAAAGATACTCTGACTGTGTGGTACCAATTCAGAAATGTACCCATGGCTGCCTTAACACGCAGTAAGAGATTTAATCTTTGGCAGTATTATCTTCAGTGCTTTACCAATAGGAACTTTGACTCAGATACCATCTGATGATGCCACCAGCAAAGACTAAATTACTGCAAATAAATTATGCTTGTTCGAAGAGTCACATCATTTGAAGCTAAGCCAACTCAGCTGCAAATTCTGTGACTGAGCATGGGATTCCGTTTTTCAATTAAATTCTCTTTTTCAACTTTAGAATATATGAAAAGCATTATTAATTAGGCAAGGAGAATGTTCATTGTCTTAGGTAACTATCTTTGTCAATCTCTCTACTGATTTTTAGCATTTGGAAAAGATAACAGGACATTGCTATAGCTTTAGATTAATATATAGGCAGACTAATGAGGCTGCAGGTGTCCATTAATATGGGTAGGAAAGAATATACATTTTAGAGGGCCTTGCTAATTTGTTGGGCATAGTCTGAAGAATCGGACAACATTGCTCATTGAATCCAAAAACAAAGGCAGGAACCATGAGACAGCACCCAGTAAAAAATATACAAATTTAATCCAATTAAGCGCTTCTTGTTTGTCACAATATACAAACTTCCTCAGATGAATAAAACCTCATATAGAGATGCTTTAAATACAAAATCTATTAACATCTCAATTATTCAATAAAGTCATTTAAAGAAATAGATTCATTTTAAACACAATGGGGTCATTTAAAATAATAAATGCATTTAAAATCTATGACAAGCACCGCCACACTAACTAAAGTAAAAAAATAATAATAAAAATGAAAAATGAAAAAATCTTATCTTTAACAATATAATTAAGTAAGTGAAACTATTCACAAAGTAGTTAATTCTACGGTTTTACACAAATGCCATACTGTGAAATGACACTAGAGCAACTAAACCTGTACCTATTACTATGTCTAAGATATATTATCTAGTGAGACTCTTAAGCTTGAGGACGCTACTGATTGAACAACCTTCCTTCAGACCAGGCACATTATATGCATTAAACCTAATCTGCCAACTCAACTCTAATTCTTCTAACTTTAAAGGGATCGGATCACCTCTAGGATTCTGAAAAACTTGATCGATTACTATAAATTTAAAAGTATGATCTGGGTACAATGAAGTGTGTTTAGCTAATGCATTCTCAAGTTTTTGTTTTCTAATAGCATAGATGTGTTCATAAATGCGGTCACAAAACCGCCTCTCTGTTTTACCTACATAGAAGGCTAAACAGGATTGGCACTGGGCTAAATAGATCACCATTCTAGAGCTACAATTCAATCTCACCTTCAAGTTGTATTGTTGGTCGTGAACTTTGAATCTATTAGATTCAATAACATGTTGGCAATAACTACAGGCTTGGCATTTATACATGCCAGCTGTCCTTACCCGTCCAGTTTGATGTTGCTCAAAAAAGCTTTAAGATTCTTAGCTTTCTTGTATACTATAACAGGGTGATCACCTAACTTCTGATAGACACTATTGTCACTCTTAAATAGTGCCCAGTTTTTACACAGAACCTGAAAACAGTCCTACTATTAAGATTATAAGTTGTTATAAAGGTGACACGCAGTGTCTCAGGAAGATGTAAAACATTAGAGGTGACCACAGACTGAGAAAATGTATTCTCTGTCTCATTGTGTAAAGTATGTACTCTGTCCAAAATTGGCTTGTAAAAATGTCTCAAACGTTTAACAGTCACCTCTTCTGTGATCGCGTCAAGCATATAGTCAGGGTACCCACGATGTAAAAACATACTCCTCAAATGTCTACATTCAGCATGAAAATCTTTATCTAGAGTTGTAATATGGGCTGCCCTGACCAATTGACCTTTAACTATTGCTCGTTTCTGATGGAGTGGGTGACAGCTGGAAAAATGTAAAAAAGAGTTGGAATAAGTAGTCTTTCTATAGATGGTAGATATAAGTTTTTGGGTGGAATGATCCTTAGACAATAAAATGTCGAGGTGTGGTATGGACTAAATATAGGTTTTATTCATCTGAGGAAGTTTGTATATTGTGACAAACGAAAAGCGCTTAATTGGATTAAATTTGTATATTTTTTACTGGGTGCTGTCTCGTGGTTCCTGCCTTTGTTTTTGGATTCGTAGTTTGTTTTTTTGCCTGTTTTCAGCTTTAGTTCGTATACATGGCATCTGGGACAGTAACCAATGATACGGGCACCTTTTTTGTTAACACTCCCGAAGCTTTGAGAAATGCTGACGGGGTAATGATACTCCAATAATGAATAACTTTGAAACTTTAAACAACAATGTGTTGAACACTTTAATGTTGTGTTTGGATTCATTACTAGGGCGTCTGGATATGCTAGAACGCCAACACTGTGCTTGTAAAGCACCGCCTACACTTGATTTCCATCCACCGGGTGAACTTGCTGCAATGACTGTGAACCGGGGGAATGGTAAAGTACCGCTTATACTCGACCCTCATTTATCGGGTGAACCTGCTGTAATTACCGTGAACCGAGGCTCCGGTTTGGCTGTCTTTCAAGCGACTGATTCGCCAAGCTTACAATGTGGGCAGAGGAGTATTCCGGCCAGCAAAACATCTATTTTGCTTAACCGACAGCCACTTTTGGGTGCAAACAACTGTGTGGATGTTTTACAAAGAGATAATGGAGCTTCTGCAGTTCTACATAACGTGAATGCCCTTCCATCTGGCATTCCTGATGTGGGCTCAACGGCTGTTACAGTACAAGTTCCTGATATGACAAATAACAGTTCAGTTTTTAATATTAACACCTGGTTGGCTGATAAGTTTACTTTTTCATCACCAGTTAATGGAACTATGCAGCAGAGTACCGTTAATGAAGGTGAGCAGATTAATATTTCTGTCAACCTTAAAAATTTGGACAGTTTACTAGTTAAACTTAAGAAGACTCAACTCGAGATCTCCTATTTTCAGGAATGTCTTAAACTTAAAATTGTTCCTAAAGGACTAAGACATCATCAGTATCCTACTGGTTTGGCCGTCAATTCATTATTTCATAAAGATTTACTTGCTCTGTTTGATCATCAGGGTTTTGAACTATTAGACTTGATGATCAAACATTATTCTTTGTTGGTGGAATCTCTAAGTAAACAAGTGTCTGAATTAGATGACCTCATTAGATTAGACTCTGAGTTCCTGCATTACAAATACGACTATAGTAGGATTTTTTCAAGTATTGAACAATATCTTAATAAACTTAAGTACAATAAAACTAAGAAAATAGACATAGACACTAAAGCTTACAAAGAAGGGACTGCATATCCCAGGCTGTCACCGGCACAAGTCTGGCATGGGTCAACCAGACCAGCTCACCCTTCTTCAGGTTATAGAGTTCCACCGTCCAGTATAAGTACCAATCTAAGTTCTGATACTTTAACTTCTTCTGGTGTTTGTACAGACGACACATCACAAACTGAACCTAGAACGAGCGAGGTTTTACAGAACAACAACAAGACTGGCCATTATAACTTGAGGTTTAATGACCCTAATTTTTTAGGGACAAGACCAAAACAGCAGACAGGGCACTTCAATCAGAAAAACAAGCAGAAACTCAGATAATTAAAGACTTGTACTTGAGGTCTAATAGTTCAATAGAAACTGTTTATTCATCTTGTTTGTCTGATGTAAATGCTCCTGTCACACTTCCTGAGTGCGTTGTTCACCCTTGTTCAACAGACCTCGTAGAAGTTACACTTGGAGAGGGTTTAATAATGGAGGGTAATAACCAGGCTAGTAACCCCCCCGGTTATATTGAATAATGCTGACGGGGACTTTAGAGTTTACAACTTTTCCACAGTAGACATCACACCTGAGTTAATAGAGTTACTTTCAAAGGGTTATGCGTATGTTCCAGCCCAGAAATTAAACTTGGTTAAAACAATTATTGATTTAAAATTGTTCACCAGGAAACTTAACCTTAATCTTATGATGGGCAGTATTGATACATTTGACAGTAACAACTTTAGGATTCCTAGTGTCTACAATCCCCCTCTACATCCAATATTACAGGTTTTTGAACTTATCTGTGAATTAGACATTGCACGCCCCTGCCAGCTGTTCCTGGATCGCTCGGCAGACATGTTGGCTTGCTGGAGTCTTACTCTACTCTTAGACTCCGTGCAAGCCTTCATGAATCCGGCCCTGTATCTTATATAGCATGTATCATGGAGGGAGATAGGTTAAAATGTAAAAAAGACAGCTGGGTAGACAAGTGCCCGGATAAAAAAAGTGCCAGATCCTAGTGTGCACACTCATGCCATGACTGGAAAAATGGTAGTGTAAAATCCTCAAGTCATGGAAGCATTCCTAAAATGGTGATAGGCCAGGCTCAGGGGAGGAGATGCCCATGCTGTAGAAGGAAGTAGTAGACCACAAAAAAAATATAAAAACTGACAGGCCAAAAATGTACTATAAAGATAACAGAGTAGACTATTGAGAATAAGGAAAAAATATGCATTGCCACTTTTATCCAAAATGGCCAGAATTTCCAGATTGAGTTTATTCAGAAAGATTAAGAGAGAAAGTAGAGGAATGAAAAATATTTGCACAAGAAAAACTGTCAAAAGCTTCAAATATAAATTTGCATTCATTAATACAACAAATCCATGAAAAGCCTTACATAAACTAAAAGTCTTTGGTCTGCCTGGGAAAAGAAGTGAAAGATAAAGTGCAAAAGTATAAACAACAGAACCCAGAACTTTTTGAAATGTATAAAAAAGAAATATGGACATGTTAAGAAAAAGAGTTCTGATATGATACACTATACACTATATACTATATGCACTATACATAAAAGAGATAAACAGACTTATCAATACAAAAAGCAGCTCTAAAGATATTGAAGAGAAATACAGGCAAAGGCACCCAGATATATATGGACAATTTCACAATGCAAAAAATAAGAAAACAAAGGGAGGACACAGAACAGAGGATTAGTAAGGAAGAAGTTAAAGAATTAGAAACTGAAGTTATGGAATATCTGTGAAGTGATGGAATTAGTGTAGAAAATCCAGCACAGGTAATGTCACAGCATGATGGAACAATGAGTCCTCAAATTAAGGAGAAAGAGGTGGAGCAGGAGACATCTGAAGAAATATGGACATGGGAAAGAAAAACAGACTTGATGTGGTGCAATATTTAGTCAAAGGGGAAAAGCAGAGAAGATACTTAGTAATGGAGTAATTAAAGAAACAGAAACTGACGTTATGGATTACCTGTGTGGTGAATGATTAATTGTAAAAAATCCAACACAGGTAATGTGACAGCATGATGGATCAAGTCCCCAAACTAAGGAGACCAAGCTGGAACAGGAAGCATCTGCTGACTTATCACATGATGATGCTCTTCAGGCTTCAGCAGGAAACAAATACAAAAGTTCAGCTGGAGTTACACAACAAGGGAAGGAGAATGCAACAGTAGTAACAGTGATGCAGGCAATGTTGGGGAGACATTAGCCAATCAGTTCCCATATGCAGAAGCAGCAGATGACTCAGGATGCAGATGAAGAGAATATGACATAGGAAGATGTTCTTGAACTTTCTGTAGAATGCCAGAAGGAAACAGAGAGCAAGAATGTGCTCTCTTTTTGTCGAAAATGATCCAAAGGATAAGTTGCTTGATTTAATACAGTGGATAGACATATTAAGATCAATGAAAGAAATAGATAACAGAAAGTGAATGAGACCAAAAATAATTCCACAACCTACAAGCTCTCCTCACCCTAGAGAATGCTGACATCTGTATGGTCACTGAGACATGGTTTACAGACATAGAGAGCGCACCAGCAGTGCAAGGCTATAATGCCTTCAGTGGCAGTTAGTGACTTCAAATCAAAGGGGTGGCTGCAGGAGACAGCTGAATGGGTGAGGTCAATGGGAAGGGTGTGGCCAACTAGAAATGGTCGGAGCTATGCTCAAAACCACAAAAACTGGGACTTTAATTAAATACGCTGCCCTGGGTACCAAATCATCATTATGAGAGTCCAATCAAGACAAAATGAAGTGGAGAAGAATAAAAAAAAATTTCAATGCATTGGCTACATGACAGCTTACTTAATATGTAGCTGGAAACAGAAAGGTTGTGAGGCATGACAAAAATATACTTTTTAAATACATTATTAGAATGCCAGTCGAAATCAAGTATAAAAAAACAAGCAGCACTCAACTCAAACCAATTTTCCTTGTACTGCAGTTCTAATTAAAATTTATATTCAGCTTTATAAAAGTACCAAGTAACATGCTAAAAGGAGCAATTTCTGTGATACCAATTACCCCCACTTGTAAAAATCTTTCTTATCCAAAAAGATCTGCTGCCTAACAACAACTATCTACTTGTTTCATTGAGAAAACATAATCAAATTAAAAAAATGAACAGCAAACAACAAACAAGTTCAAGATAAATTGCTTAAAGGATTATTGCACAGGTTATGGACCACACATGATAGATTGGCATTCTGTTTAGTTTACGGGTAAAGCCTGCAAAGATGACTGCAAGTCTCCAACAAATGTAATGAGCTTCTGAAAATACTGTAATCCTTTCCTTTATTACAAATACTGTCATATGCATTTCAGTACCTAAGGCTTATATGTTATCTAGTTATGTAAATATTCTCTGCATGGCAACAACAAAATGGCTTTCAGTGTTGATAATTCTTTAATTGTATGCTTATTAAAGCTTACTTGCACCTTACAATCTCAGACAAGCTTACCAGATGGTCATTAAAGCACTGCTACTTAAAGACAGAGCAACAGGCACTGCAACAACATGCATTTTCTGAATAATAAGAAGTATAAATCAACATTATAAAAATATGACGGAAAACCAGAACATTCTGCAAAATCAAGGACAGATGAAAAGCCACTGTAGTTCTTGTGTCTACCTTGGATGGGGGGATATTTGCACACTTACACTGCATAACTGCTCCTTGCCTTGCTTGGACACATTCTCTAGACTAGCACATTAGTAAGTACAGAATAACTTATCTTGAAGATGTCAGAAAACATACATTTCAGGGGAACAGGACAACATTTTGGAATGGGGGAGTGGGGTAGCACAAGTATGTCACAATTTGAAATGTCTCTGGCTGATGGTGATGGCCCTGACACATTTGTCATTCCTTTCAACCTCAGAACAAGAAATCTGGAAAAAGCCATACATAGAAGTAGGACAAAGGCCCAAAAATAAGGGCAATTTTTAAATATTGCTGTTATAAATTTAGAAAGATAATAGAATAGCAGGTTTTGCATTAGTATGACTTTTCTGAAGGGTATGAAATCTGAAACTCAAATGTCTGTCATTATTTTCTAACTTCAGTCTTTAATGATTTGCCACTAATTTTCCAGAAAACCACAATTTTATGAAAAGTGGACCAAAAATGTGATGCAAAAATATAAAATAACCACACAATACAGGTGGAAACTTGTCAAAGAATGGACACTTTTTTAATATTAGTAATGTTAAATTTAGCAGCTGACAAAATACGAGAATCTACATGCATTCCTAAAGTAAAAGTAATCTGTAGCTCTGACCATTACAATTATTTATTAATTGTAACTCTCCATGATTCTTCCAAAATTGCCATTTTGCAGAGGGATTATTAAGGGAAGAGCAACATTTTGAGCTAAAATTGGGGACAGTTAAGAGGTTTGGATATATCTAATTCTATAAAGCGATTTTATTTGTGCATAGCTTTCAACCTCTTAACGCAGCAAATCTGGACAAGGCCAAATATATTGTGGGAAAAAACAGTACTAAAAACTGTTTTGTATAAACTTAGTTCATAAAATAACAGGTCTTGCTTTAGCATGCATTTTTCTGAAGGGTATGAAGTCTGAAACTCAATGTCTGTCATTATTAAGTAACTTTATTCCTAAAGGATTTGCCAGAAAACCACAAATTTTATGAGGAACAAACAAAAAATAAGAAGCAAAAATCTATTCATTCTGTGAAAATCTGGACAGTTGAGAGGTGTAGTTCGGCCAGGACAATTGTGCGCAGAAATCCTACACGGTGGACTTGGCCCCCTAGGTATGGACAATAAGTACCCTCCACCCAAAAAAAACAAAGATCTAAGAGAAGTGATTGCTTCAATCTGGCTTCATTACTTTCAGTAGCATTCAGACTCAATCAGTGAAAATATTCAGTAACAAAAAAAGTTTGTTCTTGTAGAATGTTGATTTAACTGGTTCCTAATTGAACACATCCAATCAAGAACTGGGAGGGGCCATACCTGAGCTGATCAGATAATTAATAAACACCTTCCTTTTTGTATTAAATTATATTCCTTGTATAATACAGTACAGTTGTTAGAGGGTATTTTAAATTTATTGTTTTAAACATTTTTCCAGTAAACAATGAAACAAAATGCATGCACCAATAATGACATAACTGACCAATTCAGAGCATTTCCATCATAAAAGTCTACCCAAACATCTACAATCCACCAGTATCAGTAAATATGCCCAATCTTTGCAGAAGTAAAAGTCATCTAAATAATTCCACATTAAAGAAATCTGTAACTAATGAAGGGGTTGCTGCTAGCAAACAACTTTATATTTCATTGTTTCATCTACAAAAAGTACCCGTTGCCCTTGAGGAATAAAGTGCCTATGTTACATTAAAATGATAAGCTAGTAATATTGCAATAGGGAATGGATGGCAAACTGATAACAGGTTCATAGTTACTAGGTATCTCCCCCAAAGAGGACATTTTCAGGACTGCAGCATCCAACACCTTTAAAAGTACAGCACAGTACAGTATCAGCAATACATCTAACTACTGTGGGAGTAGAACCCACAGCCTTCTGCATCAAAAGCAAGTACTCAATCTGTCATGCTATTAACAATGCACACATACTTAGCATAAGCAGCACGAAACTTCTCTTCCGCTGAAGCTCTTAGCTCCTTGTAAAATGCATTTGACACTCAACTGTATCTCTCAAGTTTGCAGCACAAGAAATCTGGAAAAAGCCAAAATTTATTGGGTGGAGACAAAAGCCCAAAAACTAGGTACACATTTTAAACGTTGCTTGTATAATCTTGGAAAGTTACTAGAATAAAATGTATTACCACCATGCATTTCACTGCCAAGACTTGAACTCAGGACCCTGGTGCACTGCAGTCAGAGCAACATACCACTACTCCAAATCTGCTGCTTCTTGAAAGACGGGAAGAGCGAAACTTAAATGGCTATAATTTAGGACCCCCAAACATATTCAATTAATTCAGTTCTCACCATAGCTCTCAACCTCTTAGCACAAAAAACCTGGACAAAGCCAATAATGGGGGAAAGCAGCCCCTAAAATAGGGACAATTTTGAAATATTGATCTTATAAACAGAAAATTGCTGGAATAAAAAGGTTGAAGTCTGAAATTCAAATGCCTGTCATTCACTGATTACAAAAATCCAAAAAAGCACAGATTTGATGAGGAACAGAATAGAACAAAAATATGAGGCAAAAATCTCAACAGTTTTCACAATTGGTGGTGGGTAGGGAATATAGGCTGTTGCTACCTGTAAACCAATAAACAGTCCCCAAATCCACTAAGTATAAAAAATAACTACAAGGCTGGTCTGGAATCCAAAATGATCACTTTTAATCTTAAACTATTGCAAACACAGTAAAAAATATTGGAATACCTTGCTAAACTTTACTAGCTGCCATCCTGAACATCAGAAGAAAAGTGTAGTCAAGGGGAAGATGGTGAGAACCTCATGTCTTATTAGTGATGATTTAATGTTTCAACAAGAAATGGGAAACCTTATAGGCATGTTCAAGGATAGGGGGTACCCTATGAGACTTCTAGTCAGGATGAGAAATGAAGTGACCAAGACTAAATCCATGAAATTTAAACAAATTTTGAGGGAGAGTGATGTGGTTTCTGTTAACAACTATCATGGGTCATTTATTGGGAATGTCTTGGTGATGCAATATAGTTATCTCACCCCTCTTATTGTGTCTGGAGTGCATTCTATATGGAATGGGGAATTTGACCTTGAATATAGGTCAAAACTTGGTGACAAACCTAAGATATTGTATAGCAATGATAGAAACATCAAACATTTGTAGGAAGGACATGACAGAGACATCTTGGTTAGGTACAGAACCTAAATGGGTAAATGTAGGGCATGTAAAGTATGTAAATTTATCAATGATGGGCCCTATGTAGAGATCTCAGGTTACAATAGGAATTTACAGTGCCCGGGTCGATGCAATTGCAATACTGATGTGGTGCATGTGGCAACTTGTGTAACCTGCCCTGCGTTTTATGTGGCTAAAACCATGAGACAGCTTAGAGACAGGTTCGCTGAACACGTTCGAGACATTAAGAATAAAAAGGAAATTAGTGCATTGTATTTGCACAGCACTACTTGTATTAATTACAGAAGAATTATATTGGTTGTCATTGACCATGTGTTATTGAGTGAAAGAGGAGGCGATCCAAAACTTGACATTGAAATTAAAGAAATGCTGTGGCAGTTAAGACTTAATGCCAAAATATTCCCAGGCATTAATGAATATATTTCAGTTGTTCCCATCTTAAAACAGAAAAGAAAGGAATGTTGATGGTAACTTTAAGGGATGACACTTTATTTTACAGTACAGTAGATCACACAGTTGAATTCATAACAATGGGTTGTTTTTCAATTACATGTTTTTATAACATTTTTTATATATACTTAAGTTTTTAGGTAAGATGTATCATTATCAAGGCTGCACACTTGTAAGGACAGTGTTTTAGTATTTTTGTACCCTTATATTGTAAATAATGAATTTGTTACTGTTAATTGGGTAACAAAGGAGTAACAGGAAATGAATTTAGAAAGTTGGCTATATAATGTGATTATGTCAGTTGTACTATGACTCTACTGATGCCTATGGATAAGTGAAAGTGCTTAGTTGTGTGCATTTTATGTTTTTCCACTGTGTTTTTAACAGCTTTTTTACTGTTCTTGTAACAGTTCAAGATTAAAAGAGTTTGTTTAGGATTCTGGGCCAGCCTTGTGGTTGTTGCTACCTGTACCCAAGGTACAGGGTTTGAGCCTGAGTAACTCTAGCCACCAGGTATATTTAACTGGGGCATTTCACACACACACACACACACACACACACACACACACACACACACACACACACACACACACACACACACACTGTATATTCCCTGAGAGACAACATCCAAATGGACACACAGGCACACACACACACACACACACACACACACACACACACACACACACACAAACACACACTGTATATTCCCTGAGACTGAGAGACAACATCCGAATGGAGCACCAAATACAAAATCCCTGAGAGACAGTAACTCATCCTTTCCCTTAGAATATTCCTTGCACACGCACCTCTCTTACCCTGAAAGACAATACCTGTATATCCCTAGCGAATGGAGCACCAAATACATAATCCCTGATAGACAGTGCCTAATCCTTTCCCTTATTAGCGAATGGAGTGCCAAATACAAATCCCCTTTCCCTTTCTTCTCAGGAGCCAATCAGCGGACATTGCAGACTGATTTTTCATGTACATGACTGCAGACGTTGCAGTCTGATCTCCTTCCAGTCTATGTGATTACAAACCACATAGACCTCTGGGGATTGGTGTACAGATGCCTCTCTTTGTAATCTGGACTGGAGAAATGGCAGTCCAGATGAGCACACATGCGCAGTTCTGATACAGACTGGTTAAATAGCAGTCGGGATAGGAACTTGCCGATCCGGGACTCGCATCTTCATTGCATAGCTGGGGGGCTGCAGTCCTGCAGTCCAATAGCATGAGCCACCACTGAATGCCTTCCACACATTTAGACTAGTTATTAAATAGATAGGGACTAAAGGTGGAGGTGCCGCGATTTACATCAACAATAAATATACCTCAAGACTGTTCAATCAGAACAATGCACTTGAGCTTATCCACATTCAACTCACCATAGGCAAAATTCCATACCTCTTCCATGCAAGATATAGGTCTCCTTCTATGTCCCAAGAAAACCATAGCATGTATTTAAACCTATTGGGAATACTCACCATCCAACCTAATACCAAACTCTTGGGTGACCTTAATTACCCCATTATTATCTCGGAATCATATATGACACCAAACATACAGGCACAGAGATTCCTGAATTTTATAAACATAAACTCCATAGACCAGACTGTCAACACACCAGTGAGGGGTGCAAACATACTGGATTTGGTACTCACTAATATGGAAGAGTGCTGCACACCCACTTGTGTAATGTTTTCTCTGGTTTGGTCAGACCACAAAATGGTCTCCTTTAAAGTGAAAATAAACTCTGGAACCCCGACCTACCCTGGAATATTCAGGAACTACTTTAAGGCTAAGTTCCTACTATCAAGTGATAACTTGGAAAAATGTCAAAGCCTCATAAACCCTGAGAACACTGCTGCCTACATGGAACTGCTCACAAAAAACATTATACAAGTATGTTAATAGCTGCATAGAGGCAGTTGTGCCCACCAGGAAGAAGTAAAGAATTATCTCAAAACACAAGCCACTCTGGTGGAATCACAAAATAAATAGGCTGTATAACAAAAGGAAAAAAATCATGGCAAAAATTAGGAGATGCAGCAACCAGCAGGATA
Organism: Protopterus annectens; assembly: GCF_019279795.1. Taxonomy (NCBI): domain Eukaryota; kingdom Metazoa; phylum Chordata; order Ceratodontiformes; family Protopteridae; genus Protopterus; species Protopterus annectens. The sequence goes on from NC_056737.1 coordinate 1,279,126,736, forward strand.
AAAGCACACTTATCAAATTAAACAAATAACTTAGAGGACAAACAAAGTATACCAAAGCCAAATCTGAAGCATATTTGGCCTCCCAGACAAATGAACAAAACAAGGCATTCTTTAGCTATATTCACAACCTCAAAGGCAAGAAGCAATTGTGTACAGAGCTTATTGTTAAATGAGCAACCTGTATTGAGCCAGAAGAAATAACAAACCTACTGGCTGACAAATTCAGCTCCATCGTTATCCCTGTCTCCCCATCGACCTTCCCTCAGGAAACACCATCAACTATCACTCCCCTACTACTACTAGGGAACAGGTCCTTAATGCTCTCTCTAAGGCCAATAACACTGCATCAATGGGTCCAGACAATATTCCTGAATCCCTTTTCAATAGTATGAAAGATGACTTATCAAGCTCTCTGGAATTGTTATTTAACTGTAGCCTTCAAATAGGCTTTGTTCCCCATAGACAAATAACTGTAACAGTCATCCCCCTGCACACAGGTGGGCCATCTAAAGACCCTGGAAACTATAGACCTATGAGTCTCACTAGTCTCATATGCAAAGTCTTTGAAAGAATTATCATGCAAATGATCAATAATGAAATGGGAAACCTCCAAACACTGGAGCCAACCCAGTTTAGTTTCATCAATGGCAGTTCATGCCTACTCAACCTGGTGGACTTTTTTGAGAAGGTCACCAAAGCAATGGATGAGGCCAAAATTGTTCACAGTGACTGCCTTGACCTGACCAAGGCATTTGACACAATACACTACTCAGGTATTGTTGATACACTTAAGAGGTTAGGTATAAACCCTTATGTCACCCGGAGGAAGACAGCTGGCTCACAGGAAGGACCCAGGAAGTTAGTATCATGGAGCCCACCTCTGCAAGGATGCCAGTCATAAGTGGAGTTTCTCAGGGATCAGTCCTAGGACTGCTCCTTTTTGGCATTTACTTATCTGACATCAAGGCCAGTGTCAATGGCCTCTAGCTGATAATTGTAAATTAGGAGCAGTTATAAAATCCCCAACTGACACAAATGTTCTCCAGTAAGGCCTGACACAGAGAAATAACTGATGTCAGCACCATGTACTAAAACTAAATGCCAAGAAATGCATAATAGTATCCTTTGGAAAGTCAAATACTCCTGGTAACTATCATATTGACAACACACCACTAAGAGTTGACCCAATAGTCAGGGACTTAAGGACAAGCATAGATAGTACTCTAGTCTTTGACCATCATGTGTCTACAGTGGTGAGGAAATCATTCTGTGATGTCCAACTTATAAACAATGGTATGGCATCCAGGTCCAAGGAAGTCATTGTACCACTATATTTAGCATTCATCAGAACTATCATTGTGTCCAATGCCCTCTTAGGTATATGTCTAACCAGGCATATCCAACAATTGGGATGTCCACAGAAGTTTCTCACTAAAAGAATACAGGGTGTAAGTAATGTGTCTATGCAGACCACTTCAAGGCCCTAACCCTGTATTTTGTCTCCTACAGGCTATTGAGGGGATATCTATGCCTGACATATACAATATTGTCAGCTCCCACCCTGATGGACCTTCTGCATATTCAGAAAACAATCATCAGAATTACCCATTCTAAAGACTTAACCTTCACCTGTGATATACATAGGACCTGCTGGAGAGACAGGTATGTATCCCAGAGACTACCCCTTCTCTGGAACAGGCTCTCCATCCATGTGAAGCAGAGTTCTTCCCTAATTCAATTCAAGTGCAACTTGGAAAATTGGGTGTGAAACAGGAAATTCACCCCTGGTTTGGCAGCTATGTCTCTAATGCACACAGGCAGCCAGTAAATGGTTCATTTCCTAGGCTCCTGCATGCAAATGTTTAATCTCTCAAGCCCCTGCTTACACTTATCAAGGGTACCAGAACTTGCAGAGATTTTGGGATGCATGGCTAGGCTTAAAAAGGTTCTTGAGGCCGTTAGCCTAGTAAATACATCTATACCCTTGAACCAATGTAAGAAGTCTGATAAAACAGATAAACAGAATAATCAAGACTATTAACAGAAATTCATGAGATATAACAGAAGTAAATAGGATATATTACTGTAGCGCCTCGGCGTGGTTCATTTTTGTAGTGAAGCAATTTTCCTGGTTGCTGAAGATATATTACTGTGCAGCTAAATTAGTAACAATTAAAATCTTACAATAAAAACATAGAGCAATAAGAGAAAGGAAAGGAAGAAATAAAATGCCATCATGGAAGCATCAACTAGAGAAAACTATAAAGAAATTAAGACAAGAATTGTCTTTGAAGAATGTAGAAGAGGGAGCAAATCAACAAATAAACTTAGAAAGACAGAGGTGATAAAAGCAATGCACAGTATTACAACAGACCAGGATCATGCACTATTGTAAATAATAAACTAACGATATCAGCAAGAAAGACAGAGGTGATAAAAGTAATGCACAGTATAACAACAGACCAGGATCATGCATTATTGTAAATAATAAACTAAAGATATCAGCAAGAAAGACAGAGGTGATAAAAGAAATGCACAGTATAACAACAGACCAGGATCATGCACTATTGTAAATAATACACTAAAGATATCAGCAAGAAAGACAGAGGTGATAAAAGAAATGCACAGTATAACAACAGACCAGGATCATGCACTATTGTAAATAATAAACCAAAGATATCAGCAAGAAAGACATAGGTGATAAAAGTAATGCACAGTATAACAACAGACCAGGATCATGCACTATTGTAAATAATAAACTAAAGATATCAGCAAGAAAGACAGAGGTGATAAAAGCAATGCACAGTATTACAACAGACCAGGATCATGCACTATTGTAAATAATAAACTAAAGATATCAGCAAGAAAGACAGAGGTGATAAAAGCAATGCACAGTATTACAACAGACCAGGACCATGCACTATTGTAAATAATAAACTAAAGATATTAGCAAGAAAGACAGAGGTGATAAAAGAAATGCACAGTATAACAACAGACCAGGATCATGCACTATTGTAAATAATACACTAAAGATATCAGCAAGAAAGACAGATTTGATAAAAGAAATGCACAGTATAACAACAGACCAGGATCATGCACTATTGTAAATAATAAACCAAAGATATCAGCAAGAAAGACAGAGGTGATAAAAGTAATGCACAGTATAACAACAGACCAGGATCATGCACTATTGTAAATAATAAACTAAATATATCAGCAAGAAAGACAGAGGTGATAAAAGCAATGCACAGTATTACAACAGACCAGGATCATGCACTATTGTAAATAATAAACTAAAGATATCAGCAAGAAAGACAGAGGTGATAAAAGTAATGCACAGTATAACAACAGACCAGGATCATGCATTATTGTAAATAATAAACTAAAGATATCAGCAAGAAAGACAGAGGTGATAAAAGCAATGCACAGTATTACAACAGACCAGGATCATGCACTATTGTAAATAATAAACTAAAGATATCAGCAAGAAAGACAGAGGTGATAAAAGTAATGCACAGTATAACAACAGACCAGGATCATGCATTATTGTAAATAATAAACTAAAGATATCAGCAAGAAAGACAGAGGTGATAAAAGCAATGCACAGTATTACAACAGACCAGGATCATGCACTATTGTAAATAATAAACTAAAGATATCAGCAAGAAAGACAGAGGTGATAAAAGTAATGCACAGTATAACAACAGACCAGGATCATGCACTATTGTAAATAATAAGCTAAAGATATCAGCAAGAAAGACAGAGGTGATAAAAGCAATGCACAGTATAACAACAGACCAGGATCATGCACTATTGTAAATAATAAACTAAAGATATCAGCAAGAAAGACAGAGGTGATAAAAGCAATGCACAGTATAACAACAGACCAGGATCATGCACTATTGTAAATAATAAACTAAAGATATCAGCAGGAAAGACAGAGGTGATAAAAGTAATGCACTGTATAACAACAGACCAGGATCATGCACTATTATAAATAATAAACTAAAGATATCAGCAGGAAAGACAGAGGTGATAAAAGCAATGCACAGTATAACAACAGACCAGGATCATGCACTAGTGTAAATAATAAACTAAAGATATCAGCAAGAAAGACAGAGGTGATAAAAGTAATGCACAGTATAACAACAGACCAGGATCATGCATTATTGTAAATAATAAACTAAAGATATCAGCAAGAAGGACAGAGGAGATAAAAGCAATGCACAGTATTACAACAGACCAGGATCATGCACTATCATAAATAATAAACTAAAGATATCAGCAAGAAAGACAGAGGTGATAAAAGCAATGCACAGTATAACAACAGACCAGGATCATGCACTATTATAAATAATAAACTAAAGATATCAGCAGGAAAGACAGAGGTGATAAAAGCAATGCACAGTATTACAACAGACCAAGATCATGCACTATTGTAAATAATAAACTAAAGATATCAGCACAGGCAGAAAAAACTCACAGAAGATATGCAAATAAATACAAGACAAAAGTACAAAATAAGCAATTCATGGATGACCCCAAAATGTTTTACAGAGATCTGGGAAAGAAAGGAAATGAATAGAAGCACCACCAAAACAGAAGAAGTAGACAGATTTTGAAGAAATATTTATGAGGACCCAGTGGAACATAACAAAGATGCTGAATAAATAGAATAATTAATAGAAACTGTAAAGGGATCAAATGTATCACATATGAAATTGGATGAAGTAACAGCCACAGAAATTAAAACAAAATGAAAAGTGCATAAAGAAAAAAATCTCAGGCCCACATGCAGTACCTACCTCTGTCTAAAAGTATTAACATCTTTACACAAAGTTTTAGCCCTAAGAAGGAATTACTTATACGGACATCCCACACAGACACCAACCTGGTTAACAACAAGAAAAATGATACTCCTACTTAACAGTGAACCTGTAAACTGCACAAAAACTATGGACCAATGAGATGCCTTGTGATGATGTACAAACTATACTTGACATGATGCAGCTAAAGTTGATAGTCAATTAGAAGAAAATTGAATCATGGCAATAGGATAAAAAGGTAACAAAAGAAAGTAATTTGGAACAAAAGATCATTTGTTGCTAAGTAAAGCCCTAATAGAGAATAGTAAAAAGCGGAAGGATCTAAGTATGGTGTGGATTGATTATAAAAAACAATTGACAGCACCCCACATTCATGGATAAATGAATGGTTACAGATGTATAAGATATATCCTACATTGATTCACATTAAAGTGACCATGAAACAGTGGTAAACCACTTTGCAATAAAGCTATGACAAAGGGCAAATTATTATCCCAGAGATAAAAATTCAAAGGGATTATTGCAGAGTGATTCTTTGTCAGTGCTGTTGTTTAGCCTTGCCCTGAACACATTATGATGTTTACTTAACAGTTTAGGTTTTGGTTACAAATTGGCTCCCAGAAAACCTCCTTGCATAAAGACTACTCATCTTTTTTTTGTGAATGACTTAAAACTTTATAGCTCATCAGATGAGGAGCTGAAAGCACAACTGCAAGTAGTTAAAACATTCTCAGATGATATTAAAATGACATTGGGTCTTGATAAATATGCAAAAGCAATGTTTAAAGCAGGAAAGTTCCATTCCCAAGAAAATATCAGTCTGGGACTGGAATGTGATATAAAGGAACTTGAGCAGAAAGGAGTGTATAAATATTTGGGAAATGATGGATGATCAGCAAGAAAAAATGAACAAATGCAAATAAAACTCAGTAAGGAATACTTCAAAAAACTAAAATTAATATTAAAAACAGCCTGGACATCTAGGAATAAAGTCCAAGCTGTAAACCGATTTGCTCTTCCTGTTTTAACTTATAGTTTTGGTGTGATTGACTGGCTCCAGCAGGTGTTGGGTCAGCTGGACAGGAAAACAAGAAAAATGTTTCACGCTTATCAAATGATATATAAAAGTCACTGTATACCAGGATTATATATTCCCTGCTCTGAAGCACAAATGGGACTTCTCGAAACTGATTAGATTTATAGATCTGCTGTCATGGGTCTGCATACATACCTGCTGACCTCACCAGATCCAAACATAATGAAAGTTTTAAAGCATGAGGAGAGGAGGTCTAGCCTATCTCTCTGCTTAGTTTAACTGAAGCCTTTGGGTGTCAAGCAAGAATGGAAATCAAACCAGAAACAGATAAAAATCAGGCAGCAACCGAATGTGCCAAAAGGCAGAACAAAGAAATGATCATATGAGAAGGAAAGAAATGTGAAAAAGCCTTCAATATAGTGGCAGTTATGGAGCACTTCTGGATGGTGATCAGGATTTGATGCAGGAATGATTAAGGAAAGGGGAGTTGAAACCAAAAGATGAAAGGTTAAAATGGTAGCCCAGGATAGCTGACTATGTACTTTTTGGTTTAGAAAGTCCATTGAAGATGTGTGAGAAATGGACAAATGTAGATTATGTAACAAAGAACTGGAAGCAGTCACAAATCCTGTTGCTGGGTGTGATACACTCAAGGGGAGAGGGATGGTACACTGAAAGACAGAATAATGTGACAAGATGGTTGCATGTCAGATTGTGCAAATACTTCAATATAGAAGTAGCTGAGAAGCATTGGAAGCATGAACCACTAAGAATTATAGAGATGGATGAAGGGTACATCACATAGGATCACCCATTACCAACAGTATAAAAAATATATTTAAAAATAACAGATACAGTAATTCATGAAAAAAAGAAAAAAGTAGCATTGATTATTTAAACTGCTACACCTAGTGATTACAGTGTCTCATGTACAGAGAGACACAAAGTCATAAAATATCAAAATCTGTACGCAGAAATGACAGAAATGTAGAAGAAAGATACCCAGACAGTTAAAATAGAAGTAAGAGTGATGGGTCAAACAAGGAAATCTACTATCTTATTTAGATATGTTGCCAATGTATGTAACTCTGCATGAATTGCATAAGGAGTTAATTATGGGCATGTTACAAGTGCAGCAAAGAGAACTTTTGGCTAACATCAAAGATTGAAACAATACTAATTTCATGAACTTTAATTATACCTTGATTTAGGAATGAGGTTCATTCCAATCATGGTATTAGAAACCCAAAAGACTTGGAAAGATTAAACAAAGGAGGCATGCAGAAACACACTTCTAACGCTTCACAGTTATAGGGCTATCTTTGAGGTATGCTAGTACTGACAGATGTGACACTATTATATGAGAGTCATGCATTCTTTTTTATTCCCTAATACTGTTAATACTAAAAGCCAGTCATTTTAATTACTTCATGTATACTAACTCTGACACTCTCTTAGGTGTTCTATTCTGCTCCTGAATAGCTGCCTACTTTCCATCATTTTCAGGGCTAGAGACAAAAAAGTGGATAATATAATACCTGTGGATGGCTTACAGTGGCAGTGTTTTGGGTAGTTAATATAAGTTAAAATTATAGTACAGAGGTAATGCTTGCTGTTCAAGATTTTCCTCCCATCAGAGAAGGAGGTCAGGATTTCATCACTTTATGTCACTGAAATGCTGACAACACTGTTCTCCCATGTGAAGAATGCCAAAAGGATGGGTGACAACCTTGAACAAACTATTCCAGGGCTCAACCTTATATTTTGGCCCAGCATAGCCCTACCTCAAGAAACCCCACCTGTACTCCTTAAGGAGGATGTCCAGAAAAATGATGAACAGCTCCCCACACCTACCCTGTGTCATACAGGGAGGACCATCTTCTCCTTCTCCAGCCATGATGTGTCACATTGAAAACTCTCAGGGAAAAATGCCAGATAACTGGTACCCTAAACACTTCTCACATATTCCATCTTTTGAGCAACAATTGTCATCAGTGGGTACCTTATTTCTCAACAGGTGGCAAACACAGAAAATGTAGTTACTGTATTATTAAGTTTCCAGTGGCACTAAAGATGTGAAACATGGCAGCCCTTGATCCCTGTGTATGGTCTTGAGAATATATGCTGCACAGTGACTTCATTTGCTAGGAGCTAAATATGATAATTATCTCACCCCTAAAATCATATGCTACCTGTGTGTGTGCATAGTTACCTTCAGGTGCTCAGTTGTGTGCCTGTAGCATTGTGTAGTACTCTCCATAATGTTTTCCAGGTTTGCTTATAACTCAGATTGAGCAATTCATAAACAATAATTAGCTGAACCCTTATTAGCATATTCATCATGCCAAGAGGACTGAATCTACACAACATAAGTATACTGAGAAACCTAGAGCCTCTCCGCTCTACAGAAAAAAACAGTGGTATGGGTGATGATTCTTGCTAAGGGTGCTTTTGCTGAAATCTTTCTTTCTAAGATATCCAGTTATATAAAGTAAGTGTTACTTCTTACAGATCCATTTCTTTATACAAGGATTGATTACGACTATTCTTTACTCTGATGCCTACAAGGGATAACTGCTTGTCTGTACTTGTAAATGTTTTGGACAAAAGTGTTTTAAGGGGTACATTGCAAGTGCACCAAATTCAGCAGCATGTAGGACTATTAAGGTAAATTGGAGCTACACCCCATTTTAGTGGTGTGTGGCTTACACATGTCAGTAGTCACAACTTTGTAACAATGCTGTTGTACTGCTCATGGGTTCATGTTCAAGTGCACTTTGGTGTTTATTTTTTGTTGAATATATGCACAGTGCACATACATGCCTAACATTTACTTAAAGATTGTGGATGCAGCTATCTAGCTGCTAAGCACAAATAGTATATGACTCAGGAAGATAGCAGCAGTAAATGGATTTGTAAGGACCATATTGGAACAAGACTGTTAATTCCACCATTTTCCATACCAACAGAGCTATGCCTAAAAAAACAGGGCACAGAAGAAGAAGAAGGAAAAAAAGCACTATATCTTGTGGGCCTTTCACATCTACCCACAAACTAAAATTCACAGATGCTGAGAATGAGGTGATACTGTAGGCCTTCTGTCTCCAAGGCTGATGGCTATTTGTTGTCCACATTGCTTACAACCCTACCATGACTGTGCCTAAGCTGAAATTGTCTGAAATGTCATCTTGTTACTACACTCAAAATTTTGTATAAGCAAGACAACTATGCAACCATAAAAAACAACATAAAACTCTATTTACCTGAAACACAGAAAAGAACAAAAGATCAAAACCTCTGCTCACTGTACGGAAACTTCAGGGGGCTCCATATACTCAAACAAAATTTAAAACTGTGGAACTCTATTTTTAGCACTAAAAACAGACTAAAATGTAAAGTCCATCAAAACAATTAAAATGTCACCTGAGAAAAATGGATTTGCTTATACATCTTACCAGGCCAGTTCCCATAATGCCAATATATTTTATCTCTTCTCATCTCTAGATTATATCCTAACTGTGTCCTTTCCTCACTTCTGATTTCCCATTACAATCATTTTTCCTTGCTCTCAATCAACTATATCTTTCTATTGCTATTTTCCTAACAATTTTTCTCACCTCTTAGAAGTATTTTTTCACAAATATGATTTTAATAACCACAGTTTTATAATGTAAATGCATTGCTGCTCAAAAGCAGTTTCTTTGTATAAAAATATCTTTATTTGTATGTGATGCATATGTTAGATGTGACTTCTGTAACGTATATGATGTCTGATTTGTCTATTGTCTGTTATGCACAATCTTATGATGTATATAATTCTCCAGTTTTCTTTAATCTTTCATGATTGTATTAAATATATAAAATATGCAGACTTTTTCTCTCTGGACCTTCACTGAAAAGGGGTTCATGCTAAACCTGGTTAGACTATCCCAGTAAACAAAGCCAAAATAAACAACAAAAAATATAAAGTGTTGATGTGGTCGGGACGGTGGCTATGAAATGGTCTGCTGACAGGACAGAGATGAGGCATTTACATATCACAGCAATTTGTCATGAGTCTATCCTCTGCATACATTAACACGGTCTGTCATGTTAATGAACAAGCTTAAAAACTGCAGTCCCCCATTGTAGTCAACTTAGGGTAGAGCAGTATAAAAGTTAAGATGAGTTAATTATCTGTGGAGGTTTTCTGTTGACGTGTGTGAGTGTGTATATGTCTGTGGCAGTGTGTGTGTGCTCAGGAAAATCGGTATGAGCTAGGGGGAAAGTAAAGTAGGTATATGTGTGTGCGTGTGTGGTGTGAATAAATGGATGAATGTGTCTGTGAGTGTGATTGGGTGGAGACTGATCTACAGAGTGTGTGCATGCATGCGTGTGTGTGTGTGTGTGTGTGTGTGTGTGTGTGTGTGTGTGTGTGTGTGTGTGTGTGTCTCTCTTTGTATGGGGGGCTGCAATAGATCTAAATTTCCCTAGACTAGAGAACAAATCCAGCAATACTGTGGGAAACACAAGACATGAGGAAATTTTATTTATCCAAAGTCACTTCAAATGTTAATATGAAAGGTTTCGTAGCATGATTTACACATGAGGGAAATAATAAACACCAGGGACAGTCTTCAATGTTACTATTAGTCACTTAAAAAGTTAATAGAACAAAGGTTTTGCAAAATGAAAGATGTAAAATTTATGGGAGGACAATAGACCACAGGAACACTCTTTAAATCTTACCTTACATCACCCACAAAGTTAATAGAACAATGGGTTTTGTGATTAATTAAAAAGCTTCAAACCATGTAGAATTAGCACAAGAAGACACTTATTAACAAATCAGTGCATCTGTCCTATGCACTAACTCGGGAGAAAAGGTCACAAGTGACATCAAGGGCACACTTTAAATATAACTGTTTCCTTAATGACCCTAAAAAAAGTAAAAAAGTAAAAAAGTAAAAAGCTTCAAACCCTGGACTGCTGCCATAGGAAACAACTTATAAACATGCCAGAGGTTAAGTCCTCTATTTGAAATGAGACCTTAGCAGAGTACCTACTGTCAGAGTGATGTATTTTCTGAGAAATAAGATGTATGAAACTCTAATGTCCTGCATTATTGACCAACTGTAATGTCGGTGAGTTACAAGGGGACAGTGCAGGCATAAGAGGCAAAATAATGGATACTTAGAAACATTTTCACATCAGAGTAAGTGATTTTGCGCACTGATTGACCATGTGCAGAGTGTGGGTCATTTAGTGAGGCACTGAGCTTGAATGGGCAGGCCAAAGAACTTCATGGCTAGTGCATTATTCATATGGTGGTATAATGAGATGATAATGAGCAACATTATTAAATAAGGATCTCTGTAGTTGCAAAAGAATGTAAACAATACAGAGGAGTGATTCAAAGATATATATATATATATATATATATATATATATATATATATATATATATATATATATATATATATATATATATATATACTGCAACTACAGTTGCTAGCTCCAGAGTTAATGTCTGCAATTATATTTCCTTAGTGAGAATAACTGGGATCATATAATACATAATTTTACGGGACCCATGAATGGGATAAATCATTTAAGAGCTGCCTCTATCTATTAGTAGAAAAGGGACAGTCTTGAGGTAAATTTTCTATTACCCATGCATAGATCAAAGCTAATCTTGAATATGGAGAGGGATGAACTTTTTTTTTAATGTGGATGGGCAGTCTCTTCCAGAGAAGTGGTATCCAGGATATACATGTCCTACAAATCATTTGTTGATGTTGCAAAAGAGGTTTAGATTCCTGGATCAAGTATTTCTGATCCCATTGATTTGCTGATGTACAGTAGGTCCATCAATATGGGGTTTGATGATGCCTTGTATGACAGACACTGGTCCCGTCTTAACAATCTGTAGGGTACCGAATGTACTGACAGAGCTTTGAGGCAGTCCATGTAGGATGCTTTGTTTAGGTCTTGTATCATTATAGTAAGGTATCTCTGTGGGCATTGCAGTAATTACATTTGTCTGCATTTTACTCAATGATTTGCTTAATGAGGGCTGGTTAAAGGAGGACAATGCCACCTCTAAATCTAGTCGTTATCCATTTGTTTATAATCTGCACAATGTAGAAGAACTTTCATACAACAGTGGACATGTTGTTTAAAAGTTAGGTCACTGTCCAGATAAGTTCTTAAATCCTGAACTAAATGGGTCACCTCTCAGCAGTGTATTATTAATGTGGCAGTTTTCTGGGGTAGATGACTTCCCAAAAGATACACTTATGTAGTTTTTACATTTAGATTCATTACAATTTTGGCACCAGTTATTTGTTTGGGAAAACAAAAACAAACTTTCTGCATAATGCTTAAGTTATTTGGGTATTCAATAACTGATCCTACTTTGCAGTCATCTGCTAACTAAGTCAGCCAGTACTCTATGATCTTTGTTTTTACTTCAGAGAAGCAGATGCCAAAAAGGGGACGGGGGAGGTCCCAGCACTGAACCCTGGGTGACTTCATTGGCGAATGGCCTCTTTGTGGAGGTAGCTTTCCCTATTCTTATCTCCTACATCCTATCTGTGAGCCTATTGATTATCCCCTGGGTGACTTAGGTATTTATCCCCAGTTTATTTAGCTCTTCTGCTATGTCCTAGTAAGGGATTATGCTAAAAGCCTTGGGAAGTCAAGATATGCAGTGAGTACTGTTTCACCTTTCTCAATTGCTTTGGGGGCTTTTTTCAAATAAGTCCACCTAGTTGAGTAAGCCTGACCTGCCTTTGATGAATTTAACTGAGATGGGTCCAGTCTTTAGAACTTCCCTATGTCTTTATTGATTAGTTTCATGTTAAGTCTTTCCATGGCTTTGCATGTGAGGCTGGTCAGACTTATGGGTCTGTAATTGCTTGTGTGACGAGTGAGGCAGACAGAGAAGGAAACAATATTAGAGTGTGAATTTCATTTCTAATACACTTTCATTACAAGATGAATTCATGAGTGTTTCTCAGTATGTATCTGATTGCTTATTTCCTGCCAAATATGCTAGCATGGTGAAAGCGTAGAAAGATTTGTTTTTGTATAGAAAATTCTTTAATTGTATTTGGAACTCATGCCTAATATGGAAAATCAAAAACACAGAGTCAGGAGATCATAGTAAAACTAATGCTGTAGCATTTACTTTTAACTGGTCAGTGGTTCTTATATGATTGTTTCAGTAATATTGCTTTTAATCAGAAAAGGTATGAAGAAAACATGATTCCAATGTTCAAGAGACAGATCTCTGTGTTTGTCCATACCTTACTTGGATAGAAGGAAGTTTCTCTGTTCACCTGTCAGAGAGGGGAGCTTTGAGCAGCATATCTGTCCCTGGAGGAGTGGTTTCAGGTGAGAAAGTAGTAGTTTATTGGCCATTTTAGGCTAATTTCTGTCTCTTTCATTTCCCTGCTATAAAAATCGCATTTGCCCAGTTTTGCGCACCATGCAGCGCCGGTTAGCTAGGGTATAACTATTCCCGGATCCACAAAGTCTCCTCTTTGATTTTCCCTTGGAACTAGACAAACTTTCAACTTAAGCACTCAAGCCATTCATTTCTCAGCCCAGCACTTGCTCAAGACTCATAGCAAGCACTTATAAGCCCTAGCACTACAGAAGGACAAGGCTCTCTATTCGACCTTACCAGCCATTCAGTAAAACAGTTTACTGTACCTATCCAAGCATGTCCAAAGGGCCGTTTCAGGTGTACTCTCCAGTCCAGCTGGTGAATCTGGGCATTTTGAGGCAATGTAACAACTGCCTCATGTACACAGACAACCCTCTTCTCTGACCACCAAACACTAATACATGCGAGAGATGCAATTATACAGCCGAACTGGAGGCTAAGCTCTCTCAACCCAAGACTGGATCAGACAGTCAAGAGGAGAAGGGAAATACTGGCATCACACCACCAGTCTCACATAGACCCATTAAACCAGCACAGGTAAAAGACACACTTAAATACACGAAAACATACTTGGAAGCTCTAAATAAAAATCTGCAAAAGCAACAGAGCCCTCCAAAGCAGACATCCAAGCAACCTCCAGCCCCCAACACAAACTATGAAACACATACCTCACAAAACCAGTGTGTCACGCAATCATTGCCCTCAAGGCAAAATAACATACCCAACATACAATAATAGGTGACTCTATAGTCAGGCACACTGACGTCCCACTCACTAGGCTGAATAAGGAGAAGGTTACTGTTAGCTGCCTGTCGGGTGCCAAGATCCACCATATAACACAAGCACTCAGGTCACTCCAGAACAAGTACAAATATGACTCTGTCATTGTCCATGTTGGTGTGAATGACCTGAGCCATACTTCCCTGGACTACATGAAAAGAGACATGGAAGAGCTCTCTGATCACGTAGCCCAGGCTGGTATGACCCTGACCCTGAGTAGCATCCTGCCCTCAACAAGAATGATACCACAGTATAAAGAAACAGTTATCATTTTAAACAATTGGCTAAGTTTCTGGTGTCATTCAAAAGGGATCCAGTGTCTGTCTGCCTGGGATGACATGCTCGACAAGCCACACTGCTTCGCTAGAGATGGCTTGCACCTGTCACCCTTAGGCTTTCAAATAAAGGCAAAGGCTCTTGCCACCTCCATATTGGCTTTTTCAGGCAAGGCTCAAAAGACAAACCCACCACAGTAATTAGCACAAGTAACAAAAATCTGAGGGTAATACTACTCAAAGCCAGAAGTCTACACCTCAAAATGCATGCACTCGAGGCACTCTTCAGTATGGAGAAAATCGATATATGTGCAGAAACAGAAACCTGGTTTAAGGCTCCAGAAAGCACCCCAACACTACCAGGCTACAACTCATACCATACATTTCGGCCACAGAACCCGGACAGAAATACAAAAGGCAGGGGAGTATCCATATTCATCAAGGATAGCTACACCTCCAGGTTAGTGACAAAGCACGATGCTTCAGAGATTATCCACGTGCAACTAACAATGGGAAAAACTGCAATTCAAATTATAGCTTGCTACAGATCACCCACCATGTCCCAGGACCCCCATTCTGCATTTCTGGAAACACTGGGTAACATAAAGGTCCTACCAAACACCCTGATATTGGGTGATTTCAACTACCCAAACATTAACTGGGAGAACTACTCAAGTGCTAACTCCCTTGCCAAACATTTCATAGAATTTATAAACTCAAACGCCCTGGAACAACTGGTCAACACTCCCACTGGAGGTGACAACATATTGGACCTGGTCATCACTAACATGGGTGACCGGTGTTCTACACTGGAGGTCAACTCCTTGCTGGTTAGATCTGACTATAAACAAATCTGTTTGGAAATTCACATTCCACCACCACCCCCGGACAAGGAAACCACTGTGAAAAACTTTTCAAAAGCAAACTTCACATTACTTAAGACAGAGGTGGAAAGTTTCAAAGCCCCCATGCTAAAGGTTAACACTGTTCACGCTGCAAAATCCTTTACTAATGCATTCAACGAGCACCTACAAGAATGCATGGATCATGCTATCCCAAGCAAAACCAAGACTCACTCCTCCAAGAAAAGGAAACCAGTCTGGTGGACCCCTGCCATAAACAAACTATACAATAGAAGGAGGAAACTAGTACAGAAAAGAGTAAAATCCTAAGAAGGGAAGACATCCCTGATCAGTATCAGCAAGAAACTACGATCCCTCATAAAATCGTCCAAGGTGAGCTTTGAAAGAAAACTTGCCAAGGACTCCAAAGAAAACCACAAGACATTCTTTAGCTATGTCAAGAATCTAAGTGGCAATGCTCAGAGGTAGTTCAGAATGGCATGAAATACACTGAACCAACCGATATTGCCAACATCCTGGCAGACAGATTCAGTGCAAACTTCACCCCCCTCTCATGCCCAAAAGGGCCCATAACCATACCAGAAGAATCTAGAGCCCCTGAAATCACAGACACTCAGGTTAAAATAGCCCTCTCCAAAGCCAAAAACACAGCATTAATGGGACTGGACGGTGTGCCAAGCTGCGTCCTACATGAGCCCAAAGACGAATTAACCCCTCACCTAAACACACTGTTCAAACTCAGCCTCTCCACAGGCTATGTACCCATAGAGTGGTGCACAGCAACAGTTACAGACCCCAGGAACTAGAGCCCTATAAATCTGACTAGCTTGGTCTGCAAGGCTATGGAGTGCGTCATCATGGAACTCATTAACAGAGACATTGGGAACCTCCAAACACTGGACCCTACCCAGTTCAGCTTTGTTAAGGGCAGATCATGCCTCCTAAACCTGGTGGACATCTTTGAGACAATTACCAAGGCTATAGACAAGGGAAAGGTGGTACACACAGCCTACCTAGACTTTGCAAAGGCCTTCGACACCATTCCCCATTCTCGTATTATAGACAAGCTCACCAGCCTGAACATAAACCCCTATGTCACAGGATGGGTTGCCAATTGGCTCATGAACAGAACCCACAAGGTGAGAGTTGTGGGAGCTAGATCTGAATCTAAACCGGTTATAATTGGTGTTCCCCAGGGCTCAGTCCTAGGACCCCTCCTGTTCAGCATATACTTCTCAGAGGTACAGACAAGCACAGGAGGACTATGGCTGACCAAGTTCGCAGATGACTGCAAACTAGGGGCTATAATTTACTCACCAGCCTACACAGACATCCTCCAAAAGGATCTCACTGAAACGGATACCTGGTGTCAAAATTATGGCCTCAAGTTAAGTGCCAAAAAGTGCATAGTTATTCCCTTTGGAAATAACAAAGTACCCACAAACTACCACGTAGGTGGTAGTCCCTTAAATACAGAAAATGTAATAAGGGATCTGAGGACCCAAGTAGATAGTAATCTCTCCTTTGATAATCACATTGCCAAAGTGGTTAGAAAATCCTTCTATGTGGCCCACCTAATCACAAAAGGGTTTGCATTCAGATCAAAAGAGGTCATTGTGCCTCTCTACTCATCACTCATCAGACCCATCATAGAGTACAATGCCCCATTTGGGATGTACCTTACACCTGTAACAGCTGGAAAGACCACAGAAGTACCTCACCAAGAGAATCACTGGCTTCAAGCAGATGCCTTATCCAGCTTGACTGAAGAAAATCCAGCTGCACTCGGTTGCATACCGCCTGCTCAGAGGTGATCTCTGCCTGACATATAAGGCCATGTCCAACCCAAAATTGATGGACATGCTCCACCTAAAGAAAACCTTATCCCCTCGAGCCACACACTCTAGGGATCTAAACCTCACCATAACAATAAGTAGGATGTGCTGGAGGGATAGATTCCTGCCCCAGAGACTTCCCATGCTTTGGAACAAGATTCCAATCTACATTAGGCAGAGCTCCTCGCTAGCACTCTTCAAGAGAAACCTTGACGAGTGGATGGGAAACAGAAAGTTTATCCCAGGGATCACTTCAGTGTCTCTGCTGAACAGAGGCACAGGGAACTAATCTCAGGGGGTGGTGAAAGCCAACACATTCTGGCTAGGCTTATAAATGCCTTCAGGCAGATAGCCTAGTACCTACCTATGAACCTATGAACCTATGAACAGGACTTTGATTTTATACTTTCCCAATTACATGGGTTTCTTTGAAATACCGGAGATTGTTATTCTCTGCTGAACTGTATAGTGTGAAAATTATTTGGTACTGTAACAGTTTGCTCCCATATAACTCAAGATTTCCAAACCTTCTGTGTGTTGCTGCATTAGAATTTGTCTCTGGGCCCATTTTGCCATGTTTTCTGTCAGACAAGTTTCTGGTGAAACAATACATAAGCTCTTTCCTTGCTATCAGCAGAGTTTAAATTCTCTTTGAGTAAGCTTTCCTAATAACCTCTCCTTTTGATTTAATTGTATGTGAGTGGGTAAATAGTATGGGGAAGTGTATATGTATGCAATTAATTACACTAATATCTCAGAAGTCTCCGAGCACAGGATCCCAATGAAGGCAGTCCCACATACAGTTCGTAGCCAGTTCCAGGACACAAATAATCACTCAACGGCCGTATATAGTAACAGTTTAATAAAACACAAATAAAACAGTGGATTTAGTCCTTTTGTTTCCTTTCAGGAAACATCATCAGAATAATAAAATCACATGCAAAAAGCTAATTTATAGTTAATTTAAAATGTAATTAGTTCATTCGTTGGTTAATTGCACTGGTTAAAGTCATAGTACAAAATACAAAGTGCATAATAGTGATAACAGAAAAGGCTGCACTGTATAAATATTTAAATATATAGATATAGAATGCAACAACAAGACATCAACAAGACAAAACATCCATAGTTCTTCCTATTCCTAAGACCTATAGAATATTAAATATATCGTGTATTAAATATATCGTACTGTGCTTGTTTTTGTTGTGTGTAAGTATAATTAAATAAAGTAAAAACAACGCAAAAAACTAATACATAGTATATACATAATAAATAATAAATAATGGGCCAGATTTATGAAGGCTTGCACGGAGTGTAAGAACAGTGTAAGATGGCAGACAGTCAGTATGTCTGTCGAGCGATTCAGCAATAGCCGGTAGGGGCGTACATGAGAGCTTCTAAAGCTACTCTTGCACGGACAGTGTTATGGTATGCAAATTACCTCATTTGCTGATGAAAGCTATGCAAATGAGGTAAATTTGCGATCCAGGAACCACTAACCTGTCCGTGTAAGAGTAGTGTTATCTGCAGAATTGTACTCCGTTGGTAACGGAGTACCATTCTGCAAATAGCTAAACGGAGCTATGACAGCTCCAAATAAAGGATGCATCTAGTTAAGGAAGCATGCCAATGGCCAAATATATACCCATTGGCATTTTCAAGTGTTGTAAAGCCGCAAAATCCAATGTTATTTTTTCCCCGATCGACGATGTTTAACAATAGCGCAGCATCGCGCAAACATGCTGCCCTTTAAATTAAATGAAAGAAAGGGAAAAAATATCCACAAATATGCCTTTACACTAAAAAGCTTGTCCTGCCATGCAGGTGAATGGCAGGCTGCAAACTATATGGCCACTGAGTAGTGGTTGCTAATGGGAGGAACCTCAGTGTGAGAGATGTAAGCAAGCATTAGTAGGCAATCCTATGCAAATGAGGATAAGGATAGTGAATCCCAACTTTCCCTGGCAAGTGAGCCATGTCCCTAGAGTGTAAGTGTAGGAGTAGGGTAGTAGTCGAGTAGAAGATAGGTGACATCATGAGGGGGTATGTCTGAAAGACTGTAAGGTGATTGGAGCACAGTGACATGTGTTTGCCCTGAGATGGTCAGGATTGCAAAAGGCGTGTTTACAGTGGTAGTAGCTGAAAACAAGAAAACAAAGGCGTACGCCGTGGATATATCAGAAATTTCTTGCAAACGGGCACACAGCATGTGCGCACATGTGCACGCGCGTGTAGGCGAGTGTGCACTAGTGTGCATGCATGTGCACTTGTTTGCACGCCGCTGCCCCTTGTGGAAACAGAAAGGTAAAAAGGAAGGAAAAGAAGTAGTAGGAAGTTAACCAAGGAGAACTAGCAGAGCTGCCAGGTGAAATATATCACAATCAGCCAATTACCCAGGCAGTCGACTAGCCCAGCCCAGCAATTTAAACTCTGCAAACAGCAGTCTAACCTATTTTCTCACAAGAACTCTGCAACACTGCAGTTTAGAAAGAGTGAAAACTCAAAAAGCTTAAGCCTGACAAAATGTTAGGGGCTGCCATTGCAATTATAAACCAACATGTGCAAGGTGCTGAGGGTGGTGATGTGAATGTGCTGAGCAACCCACAGTGAGGAGACGGAAAAGAGTGTACAGACCCAGGGTAACCTACCAGGGGCTACATGAGCTGGAGATAGTGGAGTGCTATAGAATGGACAGAGACCTCCTGCAGCAAATTGTTGAGCTGTGACGGCCACGCCTCACACACAGAACCAACAGAGGGGAACCTATCCCAGTGGATACCAAGGTATGTGTTGGCCTACGAATACTAACTACTAGTACCTTCCAGAGACCAACTGGTGATATGATGGGTGCTTCACAGGCATCAGCATCCAGGGTACTGCACCAGTTCCTGGATGCCATGTCAGCACATGTCGGTTAGCATGTATATTTCCCCAGTTCCAGTGAGGCATTGGACAGCAATATGCATCTCTTCCACCAAATAGCGGAATACCCTGAGGTGTTGGGTGCAATAGACTGCACGCACATACACATCAAAGCACCACCCGGTGATCTGGGTAGTGTCTACATCAACCGCAAGGGCTTCCCCTCCATCAAGTGCCAGGTTGTGTGCAATGCCCAGGGCATAATAATGAATGTGTGTGCTGGCTGCCCTGGAAGCTATCATGATTCCGACATCTGGCATCTGACGCAGCTGTACCAGAGATTTTGCCATTGGGGACATCCCTGACGGTCACCTAGTGGGGGATGCTGGATACACACTGAAGCTGTGGCTGATGACACCCATCAGAAATGCACACACACCCAAACAAGAACTCCATAATGAGGCACATGCACAAACAAGAAACATAATTGAGCTTGTGTTTGGGATGCTCAAGCCATGGTTCTGGTGCCTGGACACATCTGGTGGAGCCTTGCAGTACTCACCAACTACATGTACCCAAATTGTCATGGTATGTGCCATGCTACACAATATGATCCTGTAAAAACAGCTGCAGCAGGAACAGCATGGGGCAGGGCCAAACAGCCCCCACTATTGCCAAGGCCTGCACAGGCACAGCATGACTCGGTGGAGGAATAACCTGAGCCTGCTCCAGTAGGCAGAAGAAGGTGTGCCCAGTATGCCCTGGCCTTGGCAAAGAGGCAAAGCATAGCACATACACTGACTCAGTAGGAACCCTGGAAATGACACCTCTCTCTGACTTACACATACAATAAAAGTGATGCCTAACTTGACACTGCCTGTTTCAAACATGTATAGGGAGTGTATTATGTGCATCCGACATTGGCAGGCCTGCAGCACCACCTGAGGCATGATTGCCCTATATTAAGCAATATAAAGCAGTGTTAAGCACATTTTACCAGTATTTAGCATATTTAAGCACAGTTGCGCAGAGCTGCGTGCCACACAAACTAGCGCAACGTTGGGTAACGTTGGGCAACGTTGGGCAAAGTCAGGCAAAGTCAGTTAAACATGCTCACACCTGCTTTACTGTTCCTTAACCAGTCAGGTCTGCCCAGCAGGAAAATAAAAAGCAGTGACAGGGCTCAAACTCAGGATACTGTGCACTATAGACACAGTACTGAACCACTAAGCAATGACAGCATTTCACTGGCACAGACACAGCAAGGCAATTGAAGACTAACGCAAATACAAACAAATGCTGTATCATGCCCTCTGAACTTCCCCCCAGGCCTATGCAAACAGATAATAGCAGGCCAGGCAGTGTGATGTGGGTTGGGTAGGCTATGAAGTCACAAATTAATAAATGTGGAATTGGAAGCTAAGTTCTATAGTACAGTAGTATGCCTCAAGCCAGTATGATAGGCAACAGTACAGACTGAAATTGAGTACCTGACATAGCAGTGTTGGCCTAGCAAATGTGTATAAGTGTCAGGTGAACCCCTCATCCAATGCACACCCACAGTAACAATCAGGTGTGCCCCCTGGGTAGAAATGTGCAAATAATAGCTGTCCCCCCTGTATGTAGAAATGTTGATAAGTCTATGCAAAGCAACTCATGGAAGCCCTGCAGGCACAACTTGCTTCCTGTTGATGTACAACACAAAGGTCAGCCCTGAAGTAAAAAACAACTTGATTTTTTGCACACATATAGTATATATGTCCATACTGGGCATGCTCACACACTTCAATAAATGAAGCAAATGTCAGTCAACAACATACTGAAAGGTCATACTGGGCATGCTCACACACTTAGGCCATGTCTGAGTACAGCAGTGGGCCACACATATCTGGCAGTTGCAGTTCTCACCCCAGAAACATGTCACTATCCACCAATCCTGCCTTGTACACACAGTGATATGAAAACAGACCCATACAATATATTGGACTCCTGTCATAATCAAACTATGTACTACAAGTACTGAACTCATTCAGAGAAAGTGAAAATTCAAAGAAGACCAATAAATCTCCAATCAGTATCATCAATAAACAATGAGCACTCCTAACATTATCCAATCCATGTTCTGGCAAAAATATTGTCAAAGAGTCCATAGAGAACCATGAAGCTTTATTTCGCAATGTCATAAATATCAATGTAAACACATATATGTTCTGAGTCAGTGCAAACTGTAAATGAATACATGTACATGACTGACACCGCCAACATCTTGTCAGACAGGTTCATACATATTTACCCCCCTCTCACTGACAAAAGGGCCCATTATCATACCTGGAGACTGTGAAAACCCAGAAATCACATATACAATGGTTAAACAGCACTTTCCAAACCTAAAAACACGGCATCTATGGGATGACATGGCTTTCCTAGCTGTGTCATATGTGAACTCCAAAACAAACAGACCCTGCACCTGAACAGTCCATTGAGACTCACCCTCTGTACAGGATATGAAACTGTTGAATGCGTTACAGCAACATTTGGCACACTCCACAAGTGTTGGTGCACAACAGACCATAGGAACTATTGCCTTATAAGCCTGATCTGCAAGGCCATGGAGTCCATCATGATGGAACTCATAAACAGAGCTATTGTGAGCCTACAAACACCCAACCCTACCAATTTCTGTTTGGTCAGGGGAAGATCATGGTTCCCAAACCTGCTAGACTGTTTTCAAGGCAGTCACCCAGGACATACATCAATGAAATGAGCTACACACATCCCACACAGACCTTGGAAAGCCCTCTTCCAACATCCCAGACACATGTCGTATCCACAAAATCAACAACCAGTGCATAAATATGTATGTCATCTGATGGATTGCCAACTGGGGCACATATAGATCCCACAAGGTAAGAATTGTGGTCTCCTTTTCAAGCTGGTAACAACTGCTGTCCCCCATGACTCAGTCCTTGGACCCCTCCTGTCTGGTGTATACTTTTATGAAATACAGTCAAACACACGAGGGCTATGTTTAGCAAAGTGTGTGGATGACTGCAAAAAACTTGTCATAATCGATGTGTGGGACAACAGAGACATCCTTAAAAAGGGTCTCAGTCTGACATATGTGGTGTAAAAATTATGCCCTCGAGCTACAGTCGTACATATACCACATAGGTGCCAACACCCTAAATATGGAGGTGATAATAATGGATCTATGGACACATGTGGATAGTCATCTCTACTTCCAGAAATATATTCACAAAGTGGTTAGAAAATCATGCTATGTATTCCCACAAACTGCCAAGGACTTTGCATGTAGGTCAAAGGAGGTTTCCTCTACTCATCAGTCATCATACCCGTCAGAGAGTACCACAACACACTTGTGATGAATCTGGCTAGGCACCTTCAGCAGCTGGAAAGACCACTGAAGTACCTCAACAAGAGGATTAATGGCCTCAAACAGTTGTTCCATGTAAACAGACTGAATTTAACTCAATCTGTACTCTGCTGCATACTGTCCACTCAGGAGATCTCTGCCCAACAGACAGGTCCATGTCCAATGCAGAACTGATGTACATGCGCTATCTGACGTAAACCCAAGCTCACTGTACCACATGCTCTAGGGACATCATCATCACAACATTAAATATAACATGTTGGAGGGAAACATGACTAACTCACAGACTTCCCTTGCTTTGGAACAGGCTCCCAACCGACATTAAGCCGAGACCCTCACTGGCACTCTTCCAGAAGAGTCTTGATGAGTGTATGTGAAACTGAACTGTCACACCATGGATCACTTCATCAGCTCTACTACACAGAGGCCTAGGGAACTAACTCCATGGGTGGTGATAGCTGCACACTCTGGACATACTAATTTATGCCTTCAGGCAGATAGCCTATCACCTACCTATGTACCTATATGTATATGTAGGGGGAACACAGTACAATAAGCCAAAGATGGATGGGCCCATGTGTGTAAGATGGTGACCATGACAGGGAGCCATCCAGCACTGTCCCACCTAGCACACATCCCAATGGCATGAAAGACATGATGTGCGCATCTCTCCACTGTACATAACAGCCACCAGTATCTGTAAGCATTACAGTGTATGTGGTCCATGTGCCTGCTGTACAACATGAATGTACAATGAAGTACACATCTACTATCTGTAGACATGTACCTGTCATATAGGTCCATAGGTATGTAGTAGACTATCTCCACGAAGGCATATATCAGCCTACGCAAGTTGTGCAGCTTTCACCACACCATTGGGTAGTCTCCCAAGGCCTAGTTCTAATAGTTAGTACCTTAAGCCCCTTCCTAGTGGGGCTGCTGATGTGATGCCTGGCATGAACTGTCTGTTTCCCATCCACTCATCAAGGTTCCAGTTGAAAAGTGTCAGTGAGGGGTTCTGTCTGATGTACATTGGGACTCTGTTCCACAGTAAGGCAAGTGTCTGGGATGGTACTGTATCCCACCAGCATGTTGTATTCATCGTCCTGATGAGGTTCATATCCCTGGAATGTGTAGGGAGACTCAATGTTGTTATGTGTAGATGGAGCATGTTCAACAGTCATGTGTTGGACATGGCTCTGCATGTTAGGCAGAGTGTGCCTCTGAGTAGGCGGTATGCAACGAAGAACAGATTTTAGTTTTACCAGTTGTGTTGCACAACACAACTGTTTGAGGCCAGTAATCCTCTTGGTGAGGTACCTATGTGTTCTGTACAGCTGCTGGATATGCTAACTTAAGTACATCCAAAATGGTGCACTGTATTCAATGATGGGTCTGATGATGTAAGAGTAGAGTGCCAACACTACCTCTTTGGATCCTGATGCAAACCCTTTGCTGATTAGGTGGGCCACATAGGATCTCCCAATCACTTTGGCAACATGGTTGTCAAAGGAAAGATGACTATCTACTTGTGTCCCCAGATCCCTTATCACCTTGTCATTTTTAAGGGGGTAACACCCATGTGGTAGTTTGTGTGTATTTTGTTTTCAACAATGAGTATCACTATGCATTCCTCCACAGTGAGCTTGAGGCCATGATTCTGACACCACACATCTGTCTCATAGAGTCCCTTCTGGAGAATATGTCTGTCTTCTGGGGAATCTATTATGGCAAACACTTTACAATTCCCAGGAAACTTAGTCAACCACAACTTTCCTGTGTTGGCATGTACATTTGAGAAGTCTATACCAAACAGGAGGGACCCCAGGACTGAACCCTGGGGGACACCAGTCGTTACTGGTGTAGAGTCTGACATGTAGCCAGCAACTCATAATGTGTGGGATCTATCTGTGAGGCAGTTTGCAATCCATCCTGTGATGTATGGATTCATGGCCAGGTTGGTGAGTTCATCTATGATACCTGACTGGGGAATGGTATCAAAGGCCTTAGCAAGGCATAGGTAGGCTGTGTGGATCTCATTTCAATCATCCGTAGCCTGGGTAACTGTCAAAGAAATCCTCCCAGTTCAGGAGGTGTGTTCTGCATTTGACCAAGCCAAACTGTGTGTGCTCAACTGTGTGAAGGTTCCCAATCTCTGTATTGTTGACTTCCATTATGATTGGCTCCATTGCCTTGCAGAACACAATTGTCAGGCTCATAGAACATGAATTCTAAGGAGTTTTCGTGGCCCCACCCCTGTGGAGTGTGAAGAACATTGTTGTGCAACATTCTATGGGTACATATCCTTTAGAGAGCATGTAGAGAGAGGTGTAGGTATCCTTGATGAATATGGATACATCCTCACCCTATGTGCTATGATTCAGGTTCTGATGCTGGAAGGTATGGAATGAGTAGTATCCTGGTGTGCTGTCTGGAGCCTTTAACTAGGTTACCGATACTGCACAGATATCACTATTCTCCATAATGAGAAGTGCCTTGAGTGTGTGCATCTGGAGGCTGAGACTTCTGGCAATGAGTAGCATTTAGCTCACTTTGTGGTTATTTGAATTGGTTACGGGGTTTGGTTTGTCCTGCGTGACCTCTGTTCCACACCTGATGTCAGCGCCTCATTGGTCCCATCTGACCATAAGCTAATCACCCTACATATCCAAATTCTGAACCCACACCACCATTAAGGAAACCATGTTAAATAATTTCTCCAAAGCCAACGTCATGCTTCTTAAGACAGAAGTGCTGAACTGCAGGAGACACATGCAGATGGACAATACAGTTATGACTACTTAATCCTTCACAATTGCACTTCATAAGCACTTACATGACTACATGCATCGTGCTATCCCAAACAAAACCAAGACGCTAACCTCCAAGAAAAGGAAGCCAATCTGGTGTTCCCCTGCCATAAACAAACTGCACAACAGAAGGAAAATACTATTTCAAAACAGGGTAAAATCCCATGTGGGGAGGAGCTCCATGGTCCACATCAGTAAGAAGCTGTGATCCATGATAAAATCCTCCAAAGCTAGTTATGAAAACAGAATTGACACTGATTCTAAAGACAACCACAAAGCATTCTATAGCTATGTCAAGAATCTCAATGGCAACACTCAGATCTGCTCTGAGTTAGAGCACAATGGCACAACATATACAGACCCAACTGATATTGCCAAAATCCTGGCAGATAGGATCAGTGCTAACTTTACCCCACCTCACCCATGAATGAGCACATCTCCATAATGGAAGACTGCAAAGTTGCTGTCATCACAGCTGCACAGGTAAAAACACTCTCCAAAGCCAGTAACACAGCAACCATGGGACCAGATAACATTCCAGGCTGTGGTCTACACAAACTACAGAATGAACAGGCACCACACCTATGTACCATGTTCAGTCATAGCTTCACCTCAGGCATTGTGCCTGCTGAATGGTGCACAGTGACGGTTAGCCCACTACATAAGGGGGGAGACACCATGGTCCCCAGGATCTAGCAGCCCATTAGCCTGATGAGCCTGCTCTGCAAGGCCATGGAATGTATCATCATATAACTTATAAAGAAAGAAATTGGTAATCTCCAAACACTGGACCACAACCATGTTGTGTTTGTAAAAGGCAGATCATGTCTCCTAAACCTGATAGACGTCATTGAAGCAGTCATCAGAACCGTAGACAAGGGTAAGGTGGTTCACACAGCCTATGTAGATCTTGCCACAGCTTTCAACACCATCCCCCACTCTGGAATTATAGATAAACCCATTGAACTAGGTATAAATTGCTATGTGACAAGATGGGATGCCAACTGGCTAACTGACAGAACACACACTGTGAAAGTAGCAGACTCCAACTACGACATTAGACCAGAGACAAGTGCAGTACCACAGGGTTCAGTCCTGGCTCCTGTCCTGTCTGGAATCTACTTCCCTGAAGTAAACTTTAACATGAAAGGACTGTGGCTAATGAAGTTTCCAGATGACTGCAAATTAGGAGCTATAATCAAAACTACTGAAGAAGTGGACATCCTACAAAAGGGCCTCACTGAGACAGATGCCTGGTGTCAAAGCCATGGCTTCAAGCTCAATGCCAAAAAGTGCATTGTCATCCCCTTTGGTAAAAACTCTGTAGCCATGAACTACAACATAGGCGGTAGTATACTTAACACTGAAAGTGTAATTAGAGACCTTGGATCACAGGTGGACAGTGGATACAACTGTGATAATCACATCCCCGCAGTAGTCCGGAAATCCTTTTATGTGGCACACCTCATCACAAAAGGTGTCTCATGCAGGATAGAAGAGGACATTGTTTCCCTCTACTCATCACTCACTAGATCCATAACAGAGTACAACGCCCCTTTTGCTATGTACCTCACAAGACATCAACAACAACTGGAAAGGCTGCAGACATACTTCACAGATAGCATTAGTGGCCTGAAATACATGCCATACACAGACAGTCTCAAAATGCTCCAGCTGTACTCTCTCGCATATCGCCTACTCAGAGGTGATCTCTGCCTAACATACAAAGCTATGTCAAACACAGAGCTGTTGGACATGCTCCATGTAAAACACTCACAATCCCTCGGATCTTCGGCCCCAAAACCCAGAGTGAAATACAAAAGGAAGGGGTGTATCCATTTACCCTATGGACACCCACACCTTCAGGTTAGCGGCACAGCATGAGGCCTTAAAGAACATGCAAGTGCAACTAACATTGTGCAAAGCTGCTTATCAGATTGTAGCCTGCTACAGATCACCTACCTTGTCTCAGGAACCTCACCCAGTATTCCTGAGAACAGTGGAAAATACAAATGTCCTACCAAACACCATTATATGAGGAGAGTACAATTACCAAAACACTGACTGGGAGAATTACTCGTGTACAACGTCCTTTGCCCAATGCTTCCCAGAGTTTAAAAACTCAAATGCTCTGGAACAGCTGGTTACCACGCCCACTAGAGGTGACAACATACTGGACCTGATCATCACCAACATGGGTTATCAGTGTTCCACAACAGAGATAAACCCCCCGCTGGTAATATCAGATCATAAAGTAATCACAATGGACATTCACATCACACCCCCGACAGTCAAGGAAACCACTGTGAAGAAAGTTTCTAAAGCAAACAGCACACTTCTCAAGACCAAAGTGGAAAGTTCTAAAGCACCCTTGCTATAGGATAATGCTATACAATCTGCAGAATCATTTACAAGTACATTCTATGAGCATCTACAGGGATGCATGTATTGAGACATGCCAAATAAAACCATGAGGCACTCCTCCAAATATAGGAAACCAATCTGGTGGTTGTCGCACATAAATGAGCTATACAACAGAAGGAGGGAACAAACACATGATAGAGCAAACTTCACATAAGGAAAGGCATCACAGATCATTATTAGGAAGAAACAATGATCACACATAAAATAATCCAAGGCCAGTTTCTAAAGACAAATTGCCAAGGAATGTAAGAATAACAGCCACAAAGCCTTCGTTAGCTATACCAAACATTTAGGTGGAACTCTCAAAAATGCTGTCAGCTACTGCAAAATGGAAAAAAGATACACTGAACCAACTTACATTGCCCACATCCTGGGGGACAAGTTCAGTACAAACACCCCCCACATCACCCCCAAAAGGGCCTGTGTCCATCCCAGAAGAATGCAGAGCACCAGGCTTCATGGACATGCAGGTAGAAACAGCCCTCTACAAACCTAAGAACACAGCATCAATGGGACTGGATGGTGTCCCAGGCTACGACTTACACCAGCCCCAAAAGGAACTACACCCTCACCTACATTCACTGTCCAGACTCAACCTTACCACAGGCTATGTACCCAAGGAATGGCATATAGCAACAGTCATCCAGCTCCACAAAGGGGGTGCCATAACAGAACCAGAAAACCATTGCCCTATAGGTCTACTCAGCCTGGTCTGCAAAGGTATGGAGCAAATTATCATGGAACCCATAAACAGAGACAATGGGGACCTCCAGACACTGGACTTTACCCAACTTGGCTTTTTTAAAGGTAGATCCTGTCTCCTAAACCTAGTTGACTTCTTTGAAACAGTTACCAAGGACATAGATGGAGGTGAATGTAGTCCACACAGCCCACCTGGACCTCACTAAGGCCTTTCAACACCATTCCCCACTCTGGCATCATGGACAAGCTTACCAGCTTGAACATTACCAGCTATGTCACAGGATGGGTGGCCAACTGGCTCACAGATCAAACATACATGTTCAGAGTTGCGGGTGCCATGTCCGACTCTAAACCAGTCACATATGGCATCCCACAGGTATTGGTCCTGGGACCCCACCTGTTCAGTAGATACTGCTCAGAGGTACAGGCAAGCACAGGAGGAGTATGGCTGAACAAGTTTGCAGATGACTGATAACTGTGGTCCATAATCGACTCCATGGCTGACACAGACATCCTACAGAAGGGTTATACACAGACAGATACCTGGTGTCAAAACAATGCCCTCAAGCAGAATGCCAAAGAATGCATAGTCATCCCCTTTGGATAAAACAAAGTGCACACAAATTACCACATAGGTGGGAATCCAGTATGTACAGAGAATGTAATTATGGCCCTGGGGACACAGGTAGACAGTAAACTATCCTTTGATGATCACATTGCCAAAGTGTCTACAAATTCCTTCTATGTAGCCCACCTAATGTCACCTAATGTAACCCACTTTGTCTAGTCTGATGATGTCACCATCCTACAAATATACCTGTGGAAAGGAGATCTCCCAGTAATGTGTATAGTGTGCCCCATAAGTGTTTGCTGCTCTAGTATCATTAAGTAGTTAGGTAGGGGGTTGAATCCTGCACTTGACAACTGTATGTGTGTGTGTGTGTATATCCTTGTAGACGAGCAACCTTTTTGGAGACAGCTACAACACCTTAAATGTGGTATACCCATCTTTGTCAAGTCTGATGATGTCAGCATCCTACAAATATACATGTGGAAAACAGAGCACCCACTATTGTGTGTAGCGTGTCGTGTAAATTCGTACTGCTGTAGTTTCATTAAATAGTTAGGTAGGGGTTTAAATCCTGCACTTGACAACTGTATGTGTGTATCTCCTTGGAGAGGAGCAGCCTTTTTGGAGACAACTACAACACCTTAAATGTGGTATACCCATCTTTGTCAAGTCTGATGATGTCACCATCCTACAAATATACCTGTGGAAAGAAGAGCACCCAGTAATGCGTATAGAGTGTTGCATAAATGCGTACTGCTCTAGTATCATTAGGTAGGAGTTTGAATCCTGCATTTGTCAACTGTATGAGAGTGTGTTTGAATATATCTCCTTATAGAGGAGCACCCTTTTTGGAGACAACTACAACTCCTTAAATGTGGCATACCCATCCTTGTCAAGTCTGATGATGTCACCATCCTACAAATACACCTGTGGAAAGGAGAACATCCAGTAATGTGTATAGCATGTCATGTAAATGCGTACTGTTCTAGTATCATTAAGTAATTAGATAGGGATTTGAATCCTACACTTGACAACTGTATGAGACTGTGTGTGTATTTCCTTGTAGAGGAGCAACCTTTTTGGAGACCACTACAACATCTCAAAAGTGGTATACTTATCTTTGTCAAGTCTGATGATGTCACCATCCTACAAATATACCTGTAGAAAGAAGAACTCCCAGTAATGTGTATAGCGTGTTGTGTAAATTCATACTGCTCTAGTATCATGAAGTAGTTAGGTAGAAATTTGAATCCTGCACATGACAACTGTGTGTGTGTATCTCCTTGTAGAGGAGCAACATTTTTGGAGGCAACTACAACACCTTAAAAGTGGTATACTTATCTTTGTCAAGTCTGATGATGTCACCATCCTACAAATATACCTGTGGAAAAGAGAACTCCCAGTAATGTGTGTAGTGCATTGTGTAAATGCGTCCTGCTTTAGTATCATTAAGTAGGGGTTTGAATCCTGCACTTGGTGAGTATGTGTGTGACACAGTTGGTGACTGTGTTGTGGGTTTTGCTTTTACTACTGTATGACATATCACAATGACAACAGTATGTGCATTGCACGTCAGGTAGCTGTGTGGCAAATTCATATAAGTACATGTGACCTCAATTATTTCAGAGGTGGGAACCCTGCTTTCTCCATGAACACATCTGTTATCTTTGCCAGAGTGTGCTGCTGCTTTCCAGACCTTAGGTCACATCTGTATGCTTGTGACAATCCCAGCCACTGCAGTGATCCCTGGCCTAGGTCATCTGTGTCACGCACACTCATTACGGTTTCTATTGAATAGTGTGAGTGAGGGTTTATGCCTGAGGTATATTTCAGACCAGTTAAAATGCAGCAAAGTCTGTCAATGATGGCTATTCATTATAGGTGTACAACAACCTTTGTGGATATGCATGCAGACCCCTTATTGCTTATGTGATTCACCGGGGATTTCAAAATACCTTTGGAAATGGGATTACCAAAGGAGAGATGATGTAACACTTGGCTGTATGTACCCATCGGTACCTGTCAACATGTTGGGGGCTACTACCTATGTGGTACTGTGGGGATACTATGTTTTGTAAAGGTGGATGACCATGCTTTAGTTGGCTTATAGTTTTACAGCATGGGTTTGACAACAGGTATCTGTCCGTATGATACCCTTGTGGAGGATGTGTGTGTCATCTAGAGAATGCATTATAGGCCACAGTATGCATTCCCAGACATGGATGGACATATCCCTACTGTGTTTGCTTGTACCTAAGTGAGCTATATGGCAATCAGGAGTGGTCCCAGGAATGGGTGCAGGTGAACACCACTGGTTACTGGCATAGTATAGTTCCTGAAGGGTACAAATGTTACTGTGTGTCCTACATCTGTCTGTCAGTTGTCAAGACATCATCTAACGATTGTTTATGGTCAGGCTGTAGAGGTTATCTATACTACCAGAATGCAAATCGATGACAGATAGTAAAAGTATCACCCACAGCACAGTGTCAAACCATGTCATACACACACGTGTACCATAGTAACAAAATGTGTGTAGTACAATGCATACTGGCCACCAATAGAAACTATGGAGTGTTAACACTCTGTAATACAGGGCATGTCACCCTGCCCATGTGTCCACTATGCACGTACATGCAGACAGTGCACCTCCACCATGTTCACAAATGTACACCTGCAAACCTGTGCTGCACACATCCCACACATACTGTCCACTCTCTAACACATGCTGCCAATACTGCACACATCAGCCAAGTAGCACGTGGGTGGACATTACACTATTGGGATTAACACTGGTGTAAACAATACTACATTGACAATCATAGCTTTAATGCATCATGGCTGCTCAGCTACACCTTCAAGGATAACATTACACTTTACTGCTGACAACATGCTAACATTGCTATACTGCCATAAAGTCTCCCTGTGCATCAGCACCATGTTAGCCTGTTCCTGCATCAATGTTACAGATGACAGGAGGTGGCACAGGTTTCATCATATGCACAGGGTGTGTTGTTGGTTTGCCAGAGGCCTACATTGAGCCATACAATCGACATGTATGTGTGTGTGTGTGTGTGTGTGTGTGTGTGTGTGTGTGTGTGTGTGTGTGTGTGTGTGTGTGTGTGTGTGTGTGTGTGTGTGTGTGTGAGGGCCAAGAGTACTGGTATGGGCCAATGTTGATGTAATGTGTTGGTGGTATGTGTTAGCCCTAGGTGTCTGGTTTATGTGTGTGTGTCTGCATGCACACAGTTCCACCATGTGGCTGCCATATACAGGGATTTGTGGGACAGCCACAGACTGTACCTGCCAGGCTTTACAGATCACCGTCTCTGGCCATGGATATGGTACCTGTGCCTGGCAGGGATGCTACTGACAGTATCAGGTACTGAGCCAGACTGAGTACTATCCTCAGAGGTAGACATATGTACACTGGACCCAGGTCCCTGCTGGGACTGTCCAGAGCCATGTGCACATGGTCTTCTAGCACGGTCTATGGACAGCCCACCCCCAACATTGCTGGGGCTGGTACTGGCACTATGGGAGTGGCTGTGACTTGAGGGACGACCGCGGTGACTTCCAGCTGCTGATGTTGCTGGCATACATCCACGTCGATGTCTCACCCATCCCACACTGTCCTGACACATGGACATGACATTGTGGAGGACATCTAATGTCTCACCCCAACGTCTATCCATGACCTCAGTGTAATTATGGATGGCACCTGCTAGGTCATGGATACTGTCATTTAAAGCGGTGTTATGTGCCCTCTGTGCCCTTAGTCCCTGTCTGGTGTACCGTTCCATATGTGCCTGTGCCTCCATGACAGCCTGGAACATGCGTGAGGTTGTAAGACCTGTGGCACATCTGCCAGGGGCATGATGACCAGCAGTGCTCTGATGAGAACCCCTGGACATCTGCCTATGTGGTACCATTCCAGACCTCTGGGTATGGCTGCTGTGTCCAGATGCATGTGCCATAGGTACCACACTGTCCTGGCCATTGCCGACTGTAGACTGTCCCTCAGCTAAGGGCATTGGTGATGAGGGATGTATTGGCAGTATGACTGTGTGCATGGATGGGGTGGACAGCTGTGTACTGTCGATTGGTGGCCCAACGACAGACCCTGGCAAACATGCCTGTGCCTCAACACACCTATCATCATTATCACTATTTGAGCCAGTGACATCAGGTTCCCTGCTGCAGTGAACCAGCCCAACCTCAGCACCTGTGAGAGGAAGACAGGAAACACACTTTACGACCTGTACATGATGTCAGAACACATGAACAAATGCACACATGCACACATGCACACATGAACACATGAACACATGCACACATGAACACATGCACACGTGAACACATGAACACATGTACACATGCACACATGCACACATGAACACATGAACACATGCACACATGAACACATGCACGCATGCACACATGCACACATGAACACATGCACACATGCCGACATGAACACATGCACACATGCACACATACATACA
Source organism: Protopterus annectens (assembly GCF_019279795.1). Taxonomy (NCBI): domain Eukaryota; kingdom Metazoa; phylum Chordata; order Ceratodontiformes; family Protopteridae; genus Protopterus; species Protopterus annectens. The sequence goes on from NC_056737.1 coordinate 1,279,161,051, forward strand.
TGCACACATGCACACATGCACACATGAACACATGCACGCATGCACATGAACACACACATGCACACATACACACATGCACACATGCACACATGCACACACACATGCACACACACCTCACTAAAGCAGAGACACACACACCACCAGCAATCCAGAACATACCCAATAGCGGTTGATGGTGGGGTACAGTATCACAAGACAAACAGTCATATCACACGTGTCAGCATGCAGGACGTGTGTTGCTCAACAGCATGCAGTGCGAGTGTAGACAGTCCTTGTTAATAACAGTATACATGGCTTTGATGCATGTGTGTTGTTGTTCAGTGATTGTCCTCACCCTGGAATGCAATGTGTACATGGACACAACATTGCTGTGCAAGTATTACAAGCTCTGCAATGTGCTGTGCACCATCACTCACAGGTATACATACCATGGCTGGATGTTTATCTGTGTGTCACATAGATATCCGTTACTGATTAGAGCTTCTGTGTCTTTAGCAGATAATTGTGGACACTGGTTTAGCTCATGCATGCTATGTATACACACAGGATGAGTGGTGCATGTATACCTGATGGAATACCATTGCTCAACATAGCCATTGTACAGTAGTTATGGTGAGTGTAGACCATATTGTGGACATGCCAGTGCCAGCCATGACATGGCATGCTACAACACAACTGCAACATTAAACATCACACATACCCAATGTGTGTCATGTGACCTATACACTCAATAGCATTACAAGACATATATGTGTCACTTTGTGCAAATGGTGATTGCTATGCATATTGTGTATAGGTGCATATGTTTGCACACACACAACATTGAGGTGTATAGCAATGAATGCTATGTGTAGTACTGTGGTTACTGTAACTGGATGGTGTGTTGTATCATGAGCCATCATCATGCAGCATCATGTGGTCACTCAAGGCTACTTATGTGTGCCAGACCGGCACCTATCATGCTGTACCTGAACCGCAGTACCATGGCTACATTCACCATTTCACAGCCAGTTGTTACATGGGTTTGTAAGGTGCCCAATAGGGAGCATTGCCTAACATGAATGTGTTATGTGTTGGTGTTATGTGCTATGTGTTGGAGAGTGTCGCACTGCCCCATGATAGGCCTCTACCCCTCAGGTATATTATGTGTGCTGTGTGGATGACATTTGGGATACTGGAGTGTGACCTTACAGCGTGTGTCTGAATACGCCATGTGTAGCATATTAACATGTACTGCTTATGACGGAGTTGTGTATGTCATGTGCATGTGTATCGACTGCCTATCCAATGTCCACTATAGTGTAGCCACAATTGTTTGGGATGCTCTGTGTATTGCATGTGTTTGAGGCAGCCACTCATGTTACTGAGATGTGCATAGTCTCACAGCAAACATGCACAGCATGCATTATGCGTAGGTGTGTTACATGTGTACATGGCCTACACCTCACCTATGACATGCACATTTTATTAGCAATATTAAATGTAGAACACACTCACCAGCATGGGCCTGCTGCCTTGCTGTCACACCAGAGGGACCTACAAGGATATGAAACAGTTTGTCAGTGGCAACAACTGTGGCATTGCTACTGTGGGTTTGCAATCTTACAGTAGCACAATGGTTGACAGTCACAGGCCTACACATCATGTTCCAAATTATCAGTATTGAACAACACCAGGCTCCACATCTTCTAACTACACAGTACACATCTCACATATGCATGATCTAACAATAGAGGTAACAGTAGTCTACAGATATGCTATCTTACCTGCACGCCCCATGTGAACTTGCTGGGGGGAATCTGGCCTCCATGATGATGCATGTGTGAAGTTGTTGTTGTTGGCCCGGAGCCCCCAGGCTCAGGAGCAGCTCCTCCACTCTGGTGAGGGGGGGATAGGTGGCAACCCCACCACCTGTGGCAAGCTGTTGCCTACGGACATCAGATGCATGCTGCTGGACATGTCTAAGTAAATCACTGCAGTGATTTTGTTCCTGCTCATAAGTCCAGTTATGCATGCCTATGTCATTTATCCTATGAACAACATCTTGCCACAGCGCAGTCTGCTCATGCTGGTCCTGGCTGGTTCTTGAAAATAGCAGGGTGTACTGTTGGATGAGACAGTTGGTTAGTATCTCATCCTCTGCACGGCTATAGGCAGGTTTGCAATAGTGGGACATGACCCTGGAAGATAATAAAACAATATGTGTGAGCAAGTCATGTGGCACACTTAACATTCTACAGTACAGATATCACTGAACTGCCATAAATAGCAAACTATTGTCTGTCAGAGGATACACACTTTCAATACCACATATCAGTGCTCAACCCACAACTGCCTGACTCTGCCTGACATGCTCTATATATTAAAACATTTTCTGCACAGCAACAAAGAGAAACCACTATGTAAGACTATGCAACAGTACATGGCACACTGTATGTGACACAATGCACCACCTAGCCACAGGAAGTATATCTCCAGCTAATGCATAACGAAATATGTAATCCATTGCAATGATTGTAAAGTCCAGTTACAGTATTACCAGTATACCACACTAGTTGTTGATGGAAAACCCCTACCTACAATATGTGCACATTCGTGAATATAGGAGGCATACTGCTGTACTAGACTATACATGTTGCTAGATACCCACTTATATCCTGTAACACACATATGACCGAGGGCATATTACAGGCATTCCCACACACACATCAGACATACATACAGGACACAGAGGTATGGCAACCCAGATGAGCTTTACGTGTGTACCATACAGTACTGTGTGTCAGTACTTACAAACCCTTATGCCTGAGGTATGTAATCTGTGAGGACTACAGGGAACACACAAAACAGTGTTTCCAAGCAATGTGGACATACACCACACTGTGCTGTTTAGGCCTACAGCTTCAGGTAGTACTACAGTTCATACAGGGGTTTGATTCACCAGCAGTACCAATCAATGAGCATACATGTACTGCTTTATCCTCCAATGGCACACCCCAGTTAACACAAAGGGACTATGTCAGACCTTATGCCATAATGCATTTTCTGGCTAGCAATAGCATACACATCTTTTGCTGGGATCAGAGCTAGGACACATAATACCATGACAGAAACAGTTTCCCACTAAGCTATCTGACATATACACAACTGTGACACATTCACCAACACATTCACCATCACACTCAGTCAACCTCACATAGCAATTATTGCAACAAGTACATGTGGGTGTGTATTGGTTCATAGGTAGGTTATAGGCTATTGGCCCTAGGGCCTATAGAAGCCTAGCCAGATGGTACCCTGGCCTTTGACACCCAAGTAATTTAGTTTCATGTGTCCCTGTCAAGCAGAGCCACAGAGGTGATTCCCGCGGTGTATTTCCTATCTTCCATCCAATCATCAAGACTATTCATGACGAGTGCTACTGAGGAGCTTTGTTTGCTATTGATAGGTAGTTTGTTCCAGAGTATGGGATGTCTCTGAGATAGGAATCTATCCCTCCAGCATGTTCTGTCTATTGAGGTGACAAGGTTTAGGTCCCTAGAGCATGTAGCTCACAGGGATAGTGATCTGTTTACGTGGAGCATGTCCAACAGCTCTGGGTTTGACATAGCTTTGTATGTTAGGCAGAGGTCACCTCTGGGTTGCCGGTATGTGACACAGTCTAGCTGTGGTTTTGTGAGACGGTCTGCATAGGACACCTGTTTGAGGACAGTATTACTCTTTGTGAGGTATGTCTGTGGCATTTCCAGTTGCTATAGATGTCTTGTGAGGTACATACCAGAAGGGGCATTGTACTCTATAATGGGTTTCGTGAGTGAGGAGTAGAGGGGAACACTGACCTCTTTTTCCCTGGATGACACAGCTTTTGTGATGAGGTGTGCCATGTAGACAGATTACATGACTAGTGTGGCACTGTGATTATCAAGGGTGAGACTACTGTCCACCTGTGTCCCATGGTCTCTTATCACACTTTCGGTGTTAAGTCGACTACCACCTATGTGGTAGTTCATGGGTATAGAGTTTTTAGCAAAAGGGATGCAGGGATGCGAATGAATTTCAGACATTGAGCTTGAGGCCATGGCTTTGTCACCAGGCATCTGTTGCAGTAAATATGACTCTGTCTCTCTCTCTCTCTCTCTCTCTCTCTCTATATATATATATATATATATATATATGTATATATATATATATATATATATATATATATATATATATATATATATATATATATATATATATATATATACACATACATATAAACATCCATTGGTCTACATATAGATATACATATAGGCACATATACAGTCCACCTTTCATGGTGGGAATATCAATTTTGCGAAGTATGTGAGGTATGAAGTTATGTAATGATATTGCACAGTCTTGTGCGAAATGCATTGAAGGTGTTCTCAGCCCATGTGGCTTTAGCAGGCCTCACTGGCTGCAACACTGCAAACATAACAAATCACACCCACAGCGTTTAACCACCACATGTCATATACCAGCAAACAGCCATTGTCCACACTACTGTACAGAACACAGATGACATGGTTCAGATGTTTGACATTTAATGCTGAGCTACATATATCACAGTTATGTCCCACTGCACACAGCTACACACTGATTTGTCCATGGCAGTAGTTATGCAGGCCATCTGTGCATAGATATGTACTGCTGCCACATATTGATGTTTCAAAGTATGTAGAGTAGTCTTCAAATCCATCTACTACATGCCAGTAAATTCATATCTGTTACATACCTTTCCTTTGTATGTGTTCATAGTTTTCAGTTTGCTGTATCTTTGGCTTTATTTTAATTTTTTTTTTGTAGTTTTCAGTTTGCTGTATCTTTGGCTTTATTTAATTTTTTTTTTTTTATTATTATTTGTTTTTTTTTTGTTGTTGTTTTTTTTTTCCCACTGGTGTGGGTGTGGGTGTGCGTCTCTCTCTCTCTCTCTCTCTCTGTCTCTCTCTCTTTCTCAGCGTCTGCAATGGGATGATTGCATGTGTGGCCAGCAAGTACAGCCTGCTTTTATAGGTATCTGCACATGTGCATGTGATGGCCTCTGCACCAATTGGTGGCCACCATTTGGTAATTGCATGCAGCCTGCTGTGTGGTAATTGCAGTACTCACTATCATAGCAACCCAATGCTATAAATTGCTATGTCAGGTAGGTGTAGCCCTTTCAGCTTTCCAAAGTGGGGCCCATTCTTGTTTGCTGTGGACACTGTTGTGTAAGTCATAAGGTTGGTATACTTTTTATATCTGAAGCTAGGGGTGTAGCCAGTGATTTAAATGTTGTACTCAGACCTGAATGTTGCCACTTCCACTACACAGTTGTCAGTGTAGAATTGTACTCACCCCTACAAATGCTAACACAAGATACATGGGTGTATGTAGTTTCTTTTCTACTTATACAATTAACTGCCATACAAAAGTAGTTATTGAGATGTATTCATTTGGCACATTAACTGTTTGTGAACTGCTATACTGTGAATATTAATTTACTCACTTTTGAACAGTTTGTGCTTTTTTAGTGTTGACATTAGCACAGGCTGCTCAAGAAAACTGGACAAATTTCAGTACTGAGTATGCATACCTACATCCTTGGTAGACCCTGAACACACAGGTTTATTGTACATTTGGGTAGGGGTGCAGAAGGACAGAGAGCATTATGTATTAATGTGTGAACTTTATCTTGCTGGACTTAAAGGTTTGCTGTGTACCTGTTAGTTTACCAAGGTAAGTAGTCTGTCTGCGTAGCTCCCAACTGTGGACCTATCCAGATGGTAGCCAGAGGTTAGCCTGTTATTCTTTGTCTGTGCACCACACTGGTCTTTTCAGCACTGGAACAATGGCATTGTCACAGTTGGTTGCTACCAGTACATGGCTACATCCCTTAGTATTTCACTGTTGTACTCCTACATAAGGGTATGCTTCTGGAACTCCTTCCAAAGCTATTTGCCCAGTGTGTAACAGCAGAATAGCTGATATGCCTGTGTGTTTCTGCCTCTGCCAGGCCTCTCAAACACTCAGGTACATATTTGAACAGACTCAGGGAAAAGTAGGTAGAGGTGAGGTACACCTTTACAATATTAGAGACATTAAGTTGAGACTTTGAGAGAACCAGAGCATATGGATTAATACACATTTCCTGAAGTACAAGCAGTGTCTAACTCTTACGTATTGTCATTATTCATTAAGTGTAATTCACCACCTTTCTGCCTAATGTCAGTAGCTTTCAGAGGGATTCAGGGGGACACAGCTAAAACCTGTCTCAAAATCAGGGATATGCCTGAAAATTAGTCACAGTTGAGAAGTATGGCCTCTGCCCTAATCAGATATGCTAGTGTTTGTTCTGCTATGATACTGTGTGGGGGTTGTAAAGTGCTACTGTAACATTATTTCCTGCTAGAATGGCTGGTTCTCTTTTCACAGTCATGTAATGCAATTCCACAAGAACTGCTGGTAAAGATCCACAGAACAGGATTTGTGTTATGGCATTCCTATTTATCCTTTACATTCACTCATTCTGATGCATGATATATTGATTTCAGCACCAATTTGTTGTATGTTTACCATGGCTCGGTGGTACTTCATGCAGTCTAGTCTGTACAAGGTCCGGGGTTCGAGACTGACAGTGGTATTTTATTTTGCTGCTGAGCAGAACAAGGGCCCTGGCATAGAGTGACTAAGGCACTTTTAAGCAGTTGTAAGTGGGTTTGCATGGGTTTGCACAATGTTTAGCTAAGCGCACACAGGCGCACACTCGCGCAAACCCGCTAACTACTGCTTAAAAGTGCTTACTCCCACTAACCCCCGCGCTCATTTCTTTGAAAGAAAATGGGGAGATAGGAAAGTGGTGAAAACAGGGTACAAAGAGGGGAAGACAGTACGGAATACAGCTCGGGATGTGCATGATGGGTGTAGGGAAGGCCCATAGCTGCCCATTTCTTTAACAGCAACAGCTGTGCATATGCAATAAATGTGGAGGGAAATATGAAACCTTCAACCCCTGTGAGAGGGGTGAGGACAACAAAGTATGTTGTACTGCCAATTAAAATCAGTTTATGTGTCCAGCGGACATGTGTGCAAAATGGGCAGCTATGTATGGGGCGTAATTTTTTTTGGTAGCAGAATGCCTTTTTTTTTCAGGTGAGAGTGGAATGTGGGGTAGGGGAAGTAGGTATATCTGGGGAGGTAGGTTGGGGAGGTAAACAGACAAGACAAACAAGACACATACAGGGGTGGAATATGACACATGTGGTGGGTGATTACCATTGACGGGCAAGGATGTTTGGAAATCGCAAGCCCATGAGCCCAAAGATGGCAACAGTGGAACTGAGATCCCCACCCATGGGCAGTCACCACTGCACCTTCACAGCCCAGAGGGTGGCTGTGCTGGGGGCTGCATAGGAGGGGCAGGCTTACCCATGAGTCGTGCCACTCATGCCTCAAGCTGGCATAGGGGATCAGTGACAAAACGCTCAATCTCCCTACGCACCACAGCCCGGACCGTTTGGAGGGTGATATGTGGCCCTCCTCCACCCACGCTTGCACAGCAGGAATGAGCCCCATCCCCTGCAGCGCTTCCACCCAAAGGTGGCACAGGGCCAACGGAGGAGGAGGTCCCAGGCTGGGCACCGCACCTGCTGGTGCCAGGTGCCATCGCCAGCTGAGGTGGGACAGGTGGATCCGCTGGGAACGGCCTTCCCATACATTCTATGTTTAGGAGGATTTAATAAAAATATGGGTTAGTAACAGTCATCAGCATTCCCAATTAGTTATAACAGCATGCAGAAGTGTTCCCATTAACCCAACACACCAGAGTTCCAACAGTTGAACAGCAAGCATGACACATGCATATATGGGACAACAGTGGACATTACAACAGCATGCAGGTTTAATTGATGGCAACAGGCCACCAATATTGTGGTATTTGAACAGGGCACATGCATCAAAATAAAAGCAGATATTTATAAACCAATAAGACATATGTCCCAACAAATGTTTTGAGATTAGACATACCCATTGAGGTGTGGAATTGCATTTTTTATGCACATACAGTAGGGTGGAAAATGATAGCTTCATTAACAACTTATATAGGCTTCTAGTTTACACTACATTCCTATTGACTGCAGTTATATGTCCCCTACATGTATTATTACACTACACATTTTCCTTAGATCATGAAATGGGTTTGCTAGATCTTTATATACATGGGCTGTATCTGACATACAAACTGTTCGGGATGCAGATGTTACTACTACATATTTTGTGAGTTGCACAGACACACTACTGCTGAGATGGTACACTGACAGCTCTACTTTCATATACTTATCTAGATATGTGTAGGTGAAATTATCAGTTATATGTTAACAGCTCCCTACATTTCTGCCAGCACAATTACATTTCTTGGGAACACAATACCAAGCTACTCATGTGACAGATTAACCTGTACATGCTGGGCATGAACCAACAGTTGAGGACTGTGAATATGCTTAAAAGCTACTGGCACTCCCTTCATCCACTTTATATGGGCCTACCCAACTGTGTGTTAACAGCGCTTAATACAACAGTACTATTTCTATAATGCAAGAATACAACAACATATCAAAGAAAATGACACAGACACACTCCAGGAATTATACCTTTATTAAAGACTTAAAACACTTTTCTAGAGGCTCTCTCATTTATTTTATATGACAGTACATGTAGAATAATTATTAGAGAATTATTATACCTTTATTTATTGTGTTTGAACACATTTTTCATGCTCTCTCATTTATTTTACATAACAGTACATGCAGAATACTTACTAACCTGTCTGGTGGCACAGCCTTAGCAGCCTATCTGCATAGGCTTGCTGATTCGCAGCACAGACACCTGCAGCTGTGAAGTAATTGAAGTGATATTGAGACATACCTATCCATAGTATACACTAGAATAGCAATTTTTACACGCTTAATTCCATGGCTACTTACTCAGTAGTGGGGCATTTGGCATCCCACGATCCTCCTGGATCCACTGGTCCAGTTGATCTGCCTTGCGTCTTTTCAGGTCTGCATGGTGGTGTCTGACCTGCTCACCAGTCCGAGGGACGCCTGTGGCACTGGTGAGTTCATGAGCTAGACCATCCCAGGCTTCTGCTTTGTATTGGGTGCCCTGGTACTGGCCCCACAGGAGTCTATCCTCATGATGGTGGACAACGAGCCAAACCATAACTTTTGACTCCTCAATGCCCCAACATTGCGCTCAAAAATGACAGCCCTCTCCAGCAACGGACATTGCTGCCTGCAGATGGGAGCTACAACCAGTTATGGATAATATTCCTGCCTATGGAGCTTAAATATGCATCATTTCCCGCACTTATTTGTGATTGGCTAGTTTTGAAAAAACGCAGCTGATGGTACACCTGCTTAGCAATGGGTAAACTTACATTGATATGTATGTGTGTGTTGAAAGTGCATACTTAAGTAAAGATGTCATGGCTTAGGGGTTCAGTACTGTGATTATGGTGCACAGTATCCCGGGTTCGAGGCCTGTCATTGCTTTTTATTTCACTACTGGCCAGACCAGCTAGGAGGTGTGGCTATGTTTTACAGACTTTGCTCGACTTTGCCTGACGTTGCTCTAAATGCTCTAAGTTGCTCTACATTGCCTGATGTTGCACTGGTTAGCACAGCCTCATGCACACATGTTCTGTTTGCATTAGTTGGCGCGATGCGCAGCTCCACACAAAGTTATTGCACTAGTTAAAGTGCTGCTAAGCTATGAGCAATTATACTGCAATGTGCTTAACACTGGTAAACTTTGCTTAGCAGTGCTTCACTTTGCTTAAGATACATTACTTCTGCATTCATCAGTATGCATAACAATTTCACTTTATAAAATGTACCCATGGTGGTGGTGCTGTGGTAGCATTGTTGCCTCACAGTAAGACACTGTCCCGTTCGATTCTCAGCTAGAGCATCTTCTGCATGGAGACATGCGTGAATAAGCGTACCTTCGTTGAAGATTGTGCATCAGACCTGGCAAGCCGGTACGTAAAAATCAACTGCCAATCATTAGCAGACCAGAGTTCCTCTGTGGTGACCCCTAACCAGGAAAAGCCAAAAGACACAGATAAATATATATATATAATTTGTTCACTACTACATAGGCCATTTCAAAGCATTTTACTAACATTTCATTGGTAAATGGAAGGAATTATTTTCATATACGGATTTCCAATAGAAAATAAAAATGGGAGTGGTGGGACTCAAACCAGGAATGCCTCCTCTTAGTGCGAGGGTTCTACCACTATGCTATTGCTATTTTGCTTAATTTGCATATATGTTTCTTATTATCCTCTTCGATGTCTTACTGCTAACTGTAGCTAAGCAATGGGCATACACGAGCAAACACGCGCAAATACGGGCAGCTATATCGAGAATGCTAAAAAAAAAAAATAAAAGTTTTATATTTTATTAATGTACTGGGGTTTAGAATGTGGGGGAGTGTAGTGTTGGGTATGTATACATTTGAGAGGACTCACTCATGTCAGTTGACATTACCCTATTGTGATACTTGCAGGGGCGTGGATTTTTGGACTTCTCGGCAGTCCGACACGCCCCCTACACTCGTGCATGTTCCGTGTTAGCCTTGGAGTTGAGGCAGCATGCCCTCATTAATATGCATGGCGTGCTGCTGTCTTATTCTTACACTGGCATTTCCATGTAAGCCTCCTCTACTCTTACACGGAAGATTCGTGAATCCTGGGGAATATCTATAAAAATGTGCATATACTTTTGTAAATTTTGTTTTATTTTATTTTACCTTATTTGCTCTGAGTTTTAAAGCTGGTAAAAGTGATGTGTGGTCATTCATCCCAGGGGGTGTGGTTGCATCCAATCATAACTGCCAAATTAATTCTCTAAAACACAATTTATTCTCCCAGTCGCCCCCTCTACTATCCTTAGGAACCATTTCCAAAATCCAAAATTTAAAATCAGCATCTGTGCATAACATAGTATGTCTGTAAAGTGCATTAGTTTCCCTTCTTCTGTTAACATCATACATGTGTTCATATATCCTCTGACGGAGATGTCTTTCGGTTTTTCCCACATAATATGCCCAACAGGATGTACAGTATACTAAATACACAATCCCCTTGGTATAACAACTATAGTATCCCTTACTCTTAAGGGTAAATGGGATGGTTGATAAAAGTAGGTACAATTTGTTGGCAACAAATGTACATTGTGAACATCTTCCACAACGAAAGGTTCCCTTTTTGTTGTCTGTCTGGTGACCATTCTTGTTCCTAGACTTCTCAAAGATGACTTTGAGATTAAAGCCCCTTCTAAAACTATACATCAAATTCTTATCAAATAGTTCTAATCTGTTGGGCATACTCCTAAACATATCCCAAGTCTTATCAATAGCCCTTCTCATTATAGTAGTACCTGAATTATATGTCATAACTAAAAAAGGAGTAGTTTCATCCATTGAATGAATCCCCCTATTTACCACAGTATCAACTGTTTTTGAACCTTCATTCAAAAACTCCCTTACACCAATTTGGATTCAGAGGAGAGGGCGACATTGGAAGAAATTACACACCATAATTCTAATATAAGGGTTATGAAGCCCGACAAAGGGAGAGGGGTTGTTTTAATGGAAAATTGGTCTTATATTGCTAAAATGATTGAAATCTTAGATACACAGGGACGGTACACTATCATATCTAGGAATGAACTCAATATAGCATATAAAAAGATAGATGTTATTATTGAGGACAATTAACTTCAGGGGTAAATTGATGATAACTTGTACAGATATTTCAAAGTTGACAAACCATTCCTTTCCCCTATATTTGGTATCCCCAAGGTGCACAAAGATACTGGGAATCCACCATTAAGACCTATTCTGACATCAGAGGGTTCTAAAACTCAACCATTAGTGGTCTATGTAGACACAAAATTGAAACCCTTTCACAAACTATATCCACACATTTTGATTGATTCCTGGGATTTGTTAAACAAAATAAATGAATTAAACTTCCAACCCCAATATTCATTTCGTACTATAGATGTAAAGGACTTCTTTTCCGTTATACCACACAACATAGGACTAGAGTGGTTTGAACATACGTTAACGGAATTCAAATTTCTCAATGAACATGAATTCAGGCTTGTATTGGAAAATATGGAGCTGGTCCTCAAAAATAACTTTATTTATTTTCAGGGAGATATTTTTCACCAGTTAGATGATGTGGCTATGGGGGCAGCGTGTGCTCCCATTTATGTTAACATAGTCATGTTATACTGGGAATCACACTATGTTTTTACCTCCTCATTTATGGACAATATTGTTAAATATTTTCATTTTTTGGATGATATATTTATAGTTTGGAAGTGTACTGAGGATGATATACCTAAAGTTATGACATTTTTTAACAGCTCTACTGAATTTCTTACGTTTCCCACAAATTCAATACAGAAAAGATACATTACCTTGATGTATGTATTGTAAAAGATATTCTGAACAAGAAATATGTGTCGAAAATCTATAGGAAGTCTTGTTTTTCCAACTCTTACTTACACTACAATAGTAATCACCGTCCCTCACATAAGAAGAACATCATCAAAGAACAAATGGTTAGGATAGCCAGGATGACTTCAAATTATGTAAATTTTATAAAAGAACTGGAATATGTACACCAACTATTTTTGGAGAGAGGCTACCCTGATACCCTTATAAATTCCTTGAAGGAAGAAGTGATTAAGGGGTGGGGTACAAGGTATATACCCCTATTAAGTTCTGAACACAGCACTGTGAATGAAGGTTCAAAAATAGTTGATACTGTGGTAAATTGGGGGATTCATTCAACAGATGAAACTACTCCTTTTTTAGTTATGACATATAATTCAGGTACTACTATAATGAGAAGAGCTATTGATAAGACATGGGATATGTTTAGGAGTATGCCCAACAGATTAGAACTATTTGATAAGAATTTGATGTATAGTTTTAGAAGGGGCTTTAATCTCAAAGTCATCTTTGAGAAGTCTAGGAACGAGAATGGTCACCAGACAGACAACAAAAAGGGAACCTTTCGTTGTGGAAGATGTTCACAATGTACATTTATTGCCAACAAATGGGACCTACTTTTATCTACCATCCCATTTATCTTTACGAATAAGGGATACAATACTTGTTATACCAAGGGGATTGTGTATTTAGTATACTGTACATCCTGTTGGGCATATTATGTTGGAAAATGCTCAATGCCAAGAAATGTATTGTTATCCCCTTTGGGAAAAAACATGTATCCATGAATTACCATATAGGTGGCAGTACACTAAACACAGAAAGTGTGATAAGAGACTTAGGGACACAGGTGGACAGTGGTCTCACCTTCAATAACCACATCACCACAACAGTCAGGAAATCCTTCTATGTGGCACACCTCATTACAAAGGGCTTTTCATCCAGAAAAAAGGAGGTCATTGTCCCACTGTACTCATCCCTCAATAGACCCATTATAGAATACAACGCCCCATTTGGTATGTACCTCTCAAGACATCTGCAACAACTGGAAAGGCCTCGGAAATACCTCACTAAAAGAATCACAGGCCTAAAGCAGATGCCCTACGCTGACCGCCTTAAAAAACTCCAGCTATACTCTGTCGCATCTACTACTCAGAGGTGATCTCTGCTTAACATACAAGGCCATGTCAAACCAAGAGCTGTTGGACATGCTAAGAAATCCCAATCCCTCAGAGCTACACGCTCCAGGGATCTAAACCTTGTCATCACAATAAACAAAACATGCTGGAGGGATAGGTTCCTGACCCAGAGACTCCCCAGATTCTGGAATAGATTGCCCATACATGTCAAGCAGAGTGCCTCTTTGGACCTCTTCAAGAGGAACCCTGACGATTGGATGGGAGAAAGGAAATTCACCCCAGGGATCACGTCAGTCGCCCTGCTAGACAGGGGTCCAGGAAAGTAAATAATGTGGGAAGAAATAGCCAGGGAATTGTTATGGCTAGGCTTGTATAGGCCCTAGGGCTGATAGCCTAGTACCAACCTATGAACCTATGAACCTATGAAAAACAGAAAGACATCTCCGTCAGAGGATATGTGAACACATGTATGATGTCAACAGAAGAAGGGAAACTAATGCACTTTAAAGACATACTATGTTATGCACAGATGCTGATTTTAAATTTTGGATTTTGGAAATGGTTCCTAAGGATAGTAGAGGGGATGACTGGGAGAATAAATTGTGTTTTAGAGAATTAATTTGGCAGTTACGGTTGGATGCAACCACACCCCCTAGGATGAATGACCACACATCACTTTTACCAGCTTTAAAACTCAGAGCAAATAAGATAAAATAAAATAAAAGAAAAACAAAATTTACAAAAGTATATACACATTTTATAGATATTATTTATTATTTATTATGTATACACTATGTATTAGTTTATTTCATTGTTTTTACTTTGATTATACTTACACACAACAAAAACAAGCACAGTACAATATATTTAATACACAATATATTTAATATTCTATAGGTCTTAGGAATAGGAAGAACTATGGATGTTTTGTCTTGTTGATGTCTTGTTGTTGCATACTATATCTATATATTTATATACTTATACAGTGCAGCCTTGTCTGTCATCACTATTATGCACTTTGTATTTTGTACTATGACTATAACCAGTGCAATTAACCAACGGACAAACTAATTGCATTTTAAATTAACTATAAATTAGCTTGTTGCATGTGATTTTATTATTCTGATGAAGTTTCCTGAAAGGAAACGAAAGCGCTAAGTCCACTGTTTTATTTGTGTTTTATTAAACCGTTACTATATACGGCCTTTGAGTGATTATTTGTGTCCTGGAACTGGCTACGAACTATATTTGGGACTGCCTTCATTGGGATCCTGTGCTCAGAGACTTCTGAGTTATTGTTTTTTTCTGTCTCCGTTTTCCATTGGTTTGGATTATTAATTACACTAATATCATAAAGTTATTTCATTGTGTGCTGGTGGGATCTAATCAATAAATACAAGGATAGGGAATCATTGTCTCAAGGATTAAGTATACATGTCAGAAGGACATCATTTCCTTCTCAGGTGTGAGAGTCGGATCTAATCAAATATAAAGAGAAGGAAAAGGCAAGATTCTTTCGCTAAAAATGTGATTAAATTTATAATTGCAGTTGCACATCTATCCCTTTGGTAAGAGAATTTTTATTTTTTATAATGTGCCCCAGTGCAATTGATTTAAAAGTGCTGGAGTATGGGACTCCGGGCAGATATATCTTTAATAAGTATGGAAGAGGCAGCTGTAGTTATTTCGTAAAATGGTCTGAGCTCCCTAAAAATGATAATGTGTAGCAGTTTCCAGAAAAAAAGGACTTTTGATAAGTAAGAAAATTAAAAAAAATCTAAAAAAATAAACTGAAACAAAATGGTAATAAAATATTAGCCTCTTGTTAATCATTGTTTAATGACCAGCAAAATGAAGCTAAACATAAGGAAATGGAATCTGTAGTTTGAAGTCTAAAGTATAATTCGGCTAGATGAAAATTACAGTTGTAGGCAGCTAATAGAAAAGCAAACTCATTATACAAATATGCAGTTGAAAAATCCCATTCCTGGAGTATATATCCTTTAAGGCAGTTAGAGAAGTCTTCAATTATGCAGAAAAAATCATCAGATGATGACTGTCCTCTGTTATCTTCTGCACCAGGTGGAAGTGAATTCAGCAGAAACAACTACCACTTCCCCAGATAATGCACAAGTTATTTCCAGCACTTCTAATCACTCCTCTGGGTCAGTTTATAACTCTAGATTATGTAAACAGTGACAATCAGTAACTACAGTAACATAATCAAATGTTAATGCAAATAGATAATAAAGAGAAAACACGTATCATAAACATAAATACAGAACTATTCCTAGGTCTGTGGGAAAATTAAAAAGATGTCTTAATGTAAGTTCTCCACCAAAAACTAACACTTTGAAAAAGATTAATCAAAGCATTACCCAGTTCCCAATTGTCATAGATGGGGAGGTATATTGATGGATTATTACCCAGTTCCCAATTGTCATAGATGGGGAGGTATATTGATGGATTATTACCCATTTCCAATTGTCATAGATGGGAAGGTATACTGATGGATTATTGCCCACTTCTCAATTGTCATAGATAGGGAGGTATATTGATGGATTATTACCCATTTCCCAATTGTCACAGATAGGGAGGTATTTTATCATAAGTTCATAGGTTGGTACTAGGCTATCGGCCCTAGGGCCTATACAAGCCTAGCCATAACAATTCTCTGGCTATTTCTTCCCACACTGTTTACTTCCCTGGATCCCTGTCTAGCAGGGTGACTGACATGATCCCCGGGGTGAATTTCCTTTCTCCCATCCAATCATCAAGGTTCCTTTTGAAGAGGGCCAAGGAGGCATTCTGCTTGACATGTATGGGCAGTCTATTCCAGAGTCTGGGGAGTCTCTGGGTCAGGAACCTATTCCTTCAGCATGTTTTGTTTATTGTGATGACAAGGTTTAGATCCCTGGAACATGTGGCTCTAAGGGATTGGGATTTCTTTAAGTGTAGCATGTCCAACAGCTCTGAGTTTGACTTGGCCTTGTATGTTAAGCAGAGATCACCTCTGAGTAGACGATATGTGACAGAGTACTAATCTATGAACCTATTTTGATGGATTGTTACCCATTTCCCAGTTGTCAGAGATGGGGAGGTATATTGATGGATTATTACCCATTCCCCAGTTCTCATAGATAAGGAGGTATATTGATGAATTATTACCCATTTCCCAATTCTTGTAGTTATGGCGGTATATTGATGGATACCATCTGCCAAGCAAAATACAGAGGAAGTAACTGATTCTGATTCTTACACTGATTTTGAGATACCTCCTTCAGAAATACACCCATTGAGAGGAGTACTGAATCCAGCAGCAGGTAGAGATAGTGAGGCTCAACCTACCATAAGAGTAATCTGCCCAAGAGTGCAGTGGATTTTCAGACTATTGTAGAGTCTCTCACTCGTATTTGGACATATGCAGTCAAGTATCCAAAGATCTTAGAAAGACATGTTCAGTTAAAAAAATCCAACTATCGAAGACTTGACAGTAGTATTAAAAGCTCCTATGGCCCCTGACATTTTCAGAAAATGTAGAAAAAAAATTGACTATAGACGATATCCCAAAACACACAAGTGACAGATTTTTGACATCTAGGAACAACTTGTTAAAAGCCATTACCACAGCATGTTCCCCAAACCTGAACTGAACAAAAATTAACACTATTTATCAAAATGAAAATGAATCTATTGGTGTGCACTTACAATGCATGATAGATGCATTTGAAGCCTTCCTTGGACATTCAGAACCTACAGAAGGTATGGAAACCAGAGAGCTGTCAGTAGATTTTGTAGTAGGATCATTATCTCCTATACACAAGTAAATTGAAAAGGTTTGTTTAAACTGGCCAAGTTTGGGTACTCATGAAGTTAGAAATCAAACACAATATGTGGTAGACAATATACTTAGGGCAGAAAAAGAACAAAAGAAAAAGTAAGTTGATGTTCAGCTCCATCAGTTTGATACTGACTCAAGGGGATAGGAAACATGAAGAAGAAACCACAGGCAGAAAAGGCAGACTCTGATTTTTGCAAATACAACACCCAGGACAATATCACCACAGACACTGGCAGATATATCACATTTAGATTCTTATTTTAATTGTGGTCAATCTGGGCATTGGTGAAATAAATGCTCAAAGTCTGTACAGCAACCAAATTCACCACATTTTCAGGTACCACAGCAAGCTGAGAGAAATCCTGCTTTATTGAACACTGCTTGGCAGCCACGAGCATAAAAAACCATTAGGACAACCATGAGCAGGAGCCACAGTTATTTCCCTTTGCATGCTAATTGTTTAGGATGGTCCTTTAGTAAGTCCTATAATGCAAAATTAATCTATCCCATCTCTGATCAATATGGGAGCTACCAGGTCTAGGATTACTTCAGCAAATGCTGAAGACCTTCTACTTTCTAAACATAGTTTATGGTGTGGGAATGACCAGGTGACCGTTTAAACTATCCAGAAATTAAATCTACTCCTATTTAAATTTATCCACTAAAAGAACAGCTTTCTTTCTTTTATTGCAGAAAATTCTGGCCCTCTAAATCTGTTAGGTAGATATTTGTTATGTATATCATTACGCATCACTTATTCTACATCGGATGGGTCATATAGCACTGAAACCCTATGAGCACCTACCTATGGTAGTTCAATATCCTTTGTTGGTAGAAGTAGGTAAAGGAATCAACCCTGTTATGTCTGCCTTGTGACAACGAGGTATCATTGTCCCAACTCATAGTCCCTGTTACACTCCTATTTTACCAGTCAAGAAACTAGGGAAAAATATACATAAATATGTATAAGGTTTACAAGCAGTGAATGCAGTAGTGATATCAAATCCTGGGACAATTTTATGTTCTCTTCTACCGGTAACAAGTACATTCTCAACCAGATAGTCAATGTCTGTTTGCATTTACATACAGAAAGCAACAGCAGAGTACACTTGGACTAGATTACCACAGGGATACATGAAATCAGCCACTCTTTTTTCTAGAAAAATAAAAAAAAAAGGACACAATGAAATTTCTTGTGCTTCTACTATAACCCTGTATATGTTTTATTTACTTCTAGCTTCAAAAACCCAAATGACTGCAAACAGGATATTATTTTTTTAACAAAGTTAGCAGAGTTAGGATTTAGGATGAATACGTGCAAATTGCAGTTAGGAGATGACATATTTAATACTTGAGGCATCTTATTTCAGAAGCTGCTTGTCAGATCTTGCCTTCCTGCATCACTGCAATACAAACGGCATCACATCCTACTATACTAAAACAGTTGCAAGCTTTTTTAGGATTAACAAGCTACTGCTGACAATGGATTTTTATTTGCGAAAAAAAAGTTTGAAATCTTCAGTAGAATTATTAAGGAGTGATACCCCTGAGCCTTTACCCTGACAAAATTGTTGTGAACAAACTTTTGTAAAAATTGAGACCATTACTTTTATACCTTCCAGTACTGCGGTTGTTAGACTATTCAAACAGACTTGTTTTGTTCTGCAGTGAAAAAAAATAGCATTAGAATTATCAGCAAAATGTATAACTTGATGGTTATAGACCCATCACTTATTTTAGCACAGGTCTTGATTATGCAGCGGCGGATCTCCTCCACTGCCTTAGGACAGTGGCCACAATGACATTCTTAATAGAAATGGTGACTGCTCCAACTCTCTGACATGAAACTTATGTAGCAGTTTCACATTCCATAGAGGAATTGTTAATGAAAACTAAAATGCAACTCTTATCTGCTGCAGGATTATTTAAATATGAGTTGTCTTTGCTTAATAACCCTTATTTATAGATTGTTTGATGTCCACCACTTAACTCTGCTTCTTGATTCCCACAGCAGATGAAGAACATCATGGTTGTGTAGTGTTAACACTGTGTTTCTTATGCTAGATTTACAAGACATTCCATTACAGAATCTAGATCTAATTATTTACACAGATGGCCCCTTTGCTCAAAGAGATGATGGGGAACTTGTAGCAGCCTTTTCAGTTTCTACACAACATGGAATCTTGTTAGCTGGACAATTAAATGAAAATGCTTCTGCTCAAGAAGCTGAAGTTGTAGCTGTTACCAAAGCCTGTAAGAATGCCAAAGATCCATCAGTTAATAGTTTTCACAGATTTCCACTATGCTTATGAACTAAGTAGTTCATAATGTTAGGACAATTTGAAAAGAGTGAGATTATTTGACTTTAAAAACTATTATTGAAAATGCAGTTATTGTTATGATTTATTAGGTGCCTTAGTGCTGCCAAGAAAAGTAGCTGTGTTTAAATGCGCCTCACATAAAAATGATGATTCCTTTATAACCAAGGGAAATACTTTTGCAGATATGGCGACAATCAGGCTCCATTGTCTTATCCTGTTCAGGCTTTATTTTTGCAGTAAATAAATAAAACTAACAATGTTTTCTTTCTTTTCAGGAGCTGTTATCTTCTCAGAATCAGAGTGAGAGAACCATGAGAGAATGAGGTGGATAAAGGATGGTTGCAGCCAGTCTCTGGAACCTTTGTGCACCACCCAGATGGATAGCTGGTAGCCCCAACAATTTCTTAACAAAACTGGTCAAAGCTTACCACTTATCTTTTCATTTGGGCAAGAATACATTACTAAAATGGATTTCCAGTTATTGGTATGCCCGTCATCTTCCAGAAGTCACTCAACATTTTGTAAATGCTTGTGTAGTTTCCTTAAGACACAATGTGTATAAATCTGTACTTACACCAATTCAAGCACTGAAAAAGCCTTGGGGACCATTCTGTGTTATGCAGTGGGACTTTATTGAACTTCCCCAAGTGCAAAAATTTAAATACACTTTGGTTATGTTTGACATTTTATTCTGGATAGGTAGAGGCATATCCCTGTTCAGCCAAAAAGTTACTCACAGAATTCATCATAAGATTTGAGGTCCCTTGTTTCATTCAATCAGATCAGGGCACTTACTTTATTAGTCAAGTAGTTTAGGAGATGTACAAAACTTTGAATGTGAAATTGAAGTTTCACTGTTCCTCTAACCCACATGCCTCAGGGACAGTGGAAAGAGCTGGACAAACTATTAAGACCTGATTAGCTGAAGTTTGTGAGAAGACTGGTCTTAAATGGCTAGAAGCTGTATCCTTATGTTTATTCATTATAAAAAGTGCAGTTAATACCACTAGAGGATGACCCTCTCATGGGTATACCCAAAAAGTGTCTGCAACACCCCAGCCCCAAAAATTAAAAATGGCAAGATGTTGATAAATCCTACAGCCTACAAATCAACAAAGTCAAAAATTGCAGCTGGAAATGTTGTCTACATTAAATTATATTACTGGAGACAGTCACTCAGCCACAGATGAAATAGACCCTTTGTTATTTTGCTCACAACTACCACTGACATCCACTGTTAAGAGATTCATGTATCATGTATCAAGAAGACCCTCCCTCTTAACATTTGCAACCAAGACTCCATTGATGTCTTTCCACATGAACCAGCAGAATCTGTCATCAGCAGAAATGGAAGAAATAACAGGGACATAGTTACAACCAGAAGTGGCAACCAATGATAATTTCCATCCAAACTAAATCTGGACCTCATTGTAAATTATTTACCATCCAGATTAACTCTGGTAGGAAATGTGATTGAGTTATGCTTTGTACCAGACCAGGAAGTGAAACTGTGTGACTGTGCTGCTTCATTCTGGCCTTAAGAAAATTTTGCTGACTTTCCAACATCATAAGTATTTTTCTTTCTTTTGAATCCAGCATCACTGATTCACTATGCCTTTTGGACACTGACATAGATAATGTATCATCCAAACAAAATTCATTTGTGAAGTCATCTGCAGTCAATGTTTTTGGTCAAAGATTATTTGTCAATTGATTTTACAGGAACTATATAACAAAACAATTCAACTTCCATGTTTGCACTTTCTTCAAAACCGTTTCCAGGCCCAACATGTTCGTTTTCCATACGGATTTATCGTGAGGACACTTACAGTGATTCTAATCATCATTTTATTTTGCTTCCTTTTGCAGTCCAGAACTGTGAGTACATCACCATCTGCAACCACTACATCTGTAACTAGTGAATCATTTCTTATTAGATATATACACATTGCTAAGAACAGAAACAGGTGTTCAGTTAAAATCAAACCAAAAACAGTTGAATGGCATCCTAGATTTAATACTTTTTCTGCTGCCTTATACACCTATGCACAAACTCTCAATATTATTTACTGTTGGGTCTGTGCTCATATTCCTACTGCACATGCTGGCTGTATTCCATTGATTCCTGTACCAGTGACTGATATAGAGCTTCATAGTGTATCGTGCTGTTTTTCTCACAAAAAAATCAAAAAGCTAAATATGCTTTTATCCTCTTTACAGATTGCTTCAACTATCAATGACTACTAAAGGACATGTTTGTTATCATAAAAATGAAACACTTTTTGTTGTAAACAGTTTACAACTTCACTTGGACAATTTATGATGGGACTGAAGGACAGGGTCTGACAGCATTGTATGAGTACTACTATATTTGTGGAGATCAAGCATATCTCTGGTTACCTATAGAGTGGTTTGGGTGTTGCAATATAGGCTGTGTTATATTGGCTATAAGGCACACAGTAGTTTTACCTGAAGGAAAATGCATAATTATTATCACATTAAAGTAATTCCGAACCCAGTTGAAAAACTAGATGCCTCCTGGATTTATTATAATACTGTTCATAAGACTGATTTTAAATGACTTGTTCACATGGATCTTGGTGATGGGGTCATTTTGGGGCAGAAATTATACCTCCTTATGGGGAAGTCAGGTCCATATGGGAGCTGAGAAAGCTGTCAAAACGTTAAGAAATTTTAAGCACCCGTGTCTTTGAATCTATTAATTTACGTACTCAAGTGATGATTGCCATGGGCATTGTGGTGCAAAAAAACACTTGATTTCACCCTTACTTCTAAAGGGGGTCTGTACATGTTTGTGCATGTTCATTAAAATTGAGTGCTGCTCATTTATTCCTGATAACACTGGGGCCAGTCATAGTCATCTTGAAATAATTCAAAGAGTGTCTGACCTTTCACATGCCATAGAAGTTAATAGTTCCCAGTGGGCATGGTTAATCAATCTTTTCTCAGAAAGGGGACAAGATATTTTAAAGTTCTTTATGCTCATAGCTATTATCATTTTATTATTAGACCTTATTTTATTTATGATAAGCTATTTTAAAGCTATTAGAAACTAGAAAGAATGTTGATCTACACATGCATCTGGTTAAATCAATGCCACTGAGCACATTAGATAAAAATCATAGTATATTAGTAGAAGAAAATAAATTATTGCAAGATTTTATTAAACTGTTTGACTATATATAGTTATATCTATCTATCTATCTATCTATCTATCTATCTATCTATCTATCTATCTATCTACCATAACAATGAAGCTTACAACAATGAAATGACAACATCGAAGTCACACACACAACAAAACTTTATGTCAAAATGCATTACACCGAATAACCATCTATGGATGTTACATTCCTCTCCTGAGACCCTACTCACTCTTGTGAATGCAAACAGAACAATACCTTCACTTTTTTATGAAAACAAAAATCAACTGAAAAGTCCTCAGTTCATTCCACATAATTTCCCATGAATTACACTGTATTTAAAGGGACAGGCGTCCATTTACAGTAAAACTTCCATTTTCACATATACAAAACTGCTGCTATAGCTTTAATCTATAATCTCCCAGGACTTGAAGAGGGAGACCAATGAAGGGTCCATCATAAAAAGGGCACAACAGTGAAGGTACTTTCTGTGACAGCTGAGGAAGTTAAACTTCCCACAGGAACTGTTGATTCAGTTCTATACAGCAGTCATTGAGTCTGTTCTCAGCTCATCCATAACAGTGTGGTTCAGATCTCTGTCTAACAATGACAAAAATAGGTCTCATCAAATAGTCAGATCTGCCGAACATATCATTGGTGCTAGTTTGCCCTCCTTACAGGACCTGTACTATTCCAGAGTCATGAAAAGGGCAGGGAAAATCACCACCAACCCTTCAAATCCAGGCCGGCATTATTTTTGAACTATTACCATCAGCCAGGTAACTGCGGTGGTGGTGCTGTGGTAGCGTTGTCACCTCACAGTTAGAAGTTACACATTTGATTCTCAGTTAGAGTGTCTTCTGTGTGTCGACATGCGTGAATGGGCATTCCTTCATTGAAGGTTGTGCATTAGGCCCGGCAAGCCAGCACATAAAAATCTACTGCCAATCATTAGCGGACCGGAGTTCCGCTGTGGCAACCCCTAACTGGGAAAAGCCGAAAGACAAGACCATCAGCCAGGTGTTATAGATTAATACACACCAAAACAAGCAAAGAACAGTTTTTTTCTACAGGCAATCAAGTTCATAAATGGTTAACTCAGCTTATTAGGCTGGGATATTCTTTTTCCCAAGCCTCCAAGGATTCTGCAGTATTGTTTACATATTGTTAATACTTGTTTCTTTCAGAATTTATTTCAGTATACCTTGCACTGGGTTGCCCTTTGCACCTTGTATGTATATATATATGTATATGTATATGTATATGTATATGTATATGTATATGTATATTTACTTTTTTGTCTTGTTCTTATTAGTTGCATGCATGTTGTTTATGTAATTCATACTTGGAGAGTCACTAAAACTGGAGTCAGATTCCTTGTATTAGCGTGCATACCTGGACAATAAATGTGATTCTGATTCGGATTTAAGACGTTCTATGGCATCATCTATTCATTTTAAGCACATAATTTAAAAAACAAAAATCTACCCTTGCATTTTTGCAGGGGAGCAAGCCCTGCAAATTATATATACGAACTCCGAGATTGCACTACAGTGGAGAAAACGGAAAAATTCCTCACTGTACTGCAATCTCCATTTAGAATCTCTGATCAGTGTATGACTTCTACAGCTGGGTTTTCATGGGTATGCATTTCAGCATTGTAAGCTTTCTTTCTTCTGTGATGTTGATCTTCTCACCCTGTTGTTTTAACTTTCTGTCTTATGGTAAGTCGATAAATTGATAAGGATCCATATATATATATATATATATATATATATATATATATATATATATATAGGTTTATTATCAATATGTCGAAAGTCAGAATAATTTTCTGACCCACATATCGAAAGTAAACTTCAAAATTTAAAATATAGAACAAGTTAAAATGTCAAATCAACTGAACAAATTCATCTGATTCGACATTGTTTTCAAAAACATTGCTTGATGTTAGCTATAGGAATTCACTTTACATGACCTCCTATACTTAACATCATGCTTTTGCAGGAGGGCAAGCCCCCCTGCACCCCTCACACCCCCTGCTAACTATATATTCCAACTCCGAGATCACATTACATTGAGGAAAGGGATGAATTTCCCTAACTGCACTGTACCACGGTCTCTGTACAGTTCTTTGAATGTTAATATAAACTTTTGAAAACTGAGATGTTCACCCAGCTGAACATTCAAACATCTGTAGTTTGAAGATCTCACATGGGTACATCTCAACGTCGACATTTTAATAATAAACTATATATATATATATATATATATATATATATATATATATATATATATATATGCACACACACACACACACACACACATATATATATATATATATATATATATATATATATATATATATATATATATATATATATATATATATAGGCTCTATATTAGAACATTGAATTTTAAAAACGTCGAATGTTCTAATATCGACCCCTATTTGGTGAACGCTGACAATATCGAACATGCAGAACATTGAACTTTTTCCCATGGAAAAAATTTGCTGTTCCGACACACATACACACAACACAAGCACACCAAACAAACAGTAATCCACACACATACACCTAAAATCCTACATCTAATCCTACACTAAACTGTACATACACCACTAGCTATCCACTTACCTTAACCCAAACCCTAACCCTAAGGTCCATCACTATCGCACACTCACCTCACCCGCACCCTAACCCTAACTCACCTACCCCATGCCCTAACCCTCACGTCCACACAATCGCACACTTACCTGATCCTGACCCATAGCTTTCCATCACAGTGCTGAAAATAGTGAAACCACAGGAACGGCCAACTGAACTTCCCTAGGAAGAAATTCGGTGTTCTGCAGCTTCGCTATTTTCAGCGTTCGATGAATAGGGGTCGATATTAGGACATTCGAAGTTGTGAAACTTCGATGTTCTAATATAGACCCATATATATATATATATATATATATATATATATATATATATATATGTATGTATGAAGGAATTTGTGAAAACAAATGTGAAAATAGAAACTGTGCAACAGAAAATTATCTACAGTGTTCATTTTCTGTTTTTATTCAGTCAAGACATAGGCATATTTTTTATTGTTAATAAGACTATATTTTTTGAAAAAATGCATGAAAAGTGTTTGTGTCAGGGGCGGAGCCTAGATTGCCAACTGAAAACAGCACTTTTTTAGAGCTCCACAAACTAGCCTAAAAAACAGGAAAAAAATTGTTTCATCAAACCAGAAGAACTAAACTTTTCTGATAATCTTCTGAACTAACTACACAGCCATTCTGGAGTATATTCATTGAGATTTTCCTGTCAAAGTAACCTGGAGAAAACTTCAGCATTCTCATTCAAAAACTTCTCTGAAAAAAGAACTACAACTGATGTCTTCTACATTACAAGAGCTGTCTTTAAAATGGATGTTTGTATAGAAAATCTAGAAAATATAAAAGAAAACAGTCAAAAACAAACTGATTTGTAGAGAATTGCTACAACATCAAATACAAATTTCAGATATTGAAACTTCATTGAATGATGTAGATGGGAGACTGAAGGCTGAAGAAAATCAAACTGAAACTTCAATGCAGCAGAACAACTGGCTTATCACTAAAGTAGATGATTTGGACAATAAAGAAAGGAGAACAAACATAAGAATCTTTGGTTTACCACAGTGAACTAAAGGTGAAGACATTGTCTTATTTTTAAACTCTTGGCTACCTGATTTCTTAGACTTAAAAGAGGACTTATCAAGTGGAATAGAAAGAGCACATAGACCCATAGGAAAGCCAATTAATTCTTCACCATCTTCTTCATCAAGATCAATAGTAGTAAAATTCCTATCTTATCTAGACAAAGAACTTGTATTGAAATCAGCATGGAGAAAAAGCCCTCTGAAATATAAACAACATCAAATCAGATTTGATAATGACTTTTCCTCCTGCATTATAGGCATGAGAAATAAAGCTTGGCACTTGTTAAACTACTTAAACAGAACAAAATAAAAGCTCAACTGGCATACCCTGCAAAAATAAGGGTCTTTCACTTAAATGAAATGAGGACTTTCAATAACATAGAAGAAGCTTCTACCTTCATCAAGAACAATAATATAATAACAATCCCAAAAGAGATGGACTGGACTTCTTCCACTTCATTGAAAAGATCTCCAGGAAAGAGTACATGGACTGATGTAAAGAAAAAAAAAAAACAAATGACTGATACTAATAATGTAGCCTCTGCAAACTCTCTCAAAGATACTACAAAAAAATGAGAAATTTTCAATGGAAATAAAAAATAAAAAAGTATGTATATTTACTTTCTTATTATAATAGCTTTCATGCTTAGCTTATACTATTTCTGGTTTCTTTATATTTTATTATACATAAAACAGAGTGCATAACTAACGGTCTACTGAAGATTTACATAATATACAAGTTAAAAGAAATATTCAACTCTGTTAAATATATTTTATCTTTATACTGTGTTTTTCTTTGTTTTACTCATTCAAGCTAACACGAGGAGAGAAAGAAGTGTGTAGGATTTAATGAAAGGCATGTAATGTATAATATACCATTAATTGATGAACAACACTTAGTTCTTTGTAAAATGTCTGTTTATGTTACAGTTTGTGATTATTAGGAACATAAGAACAATGGGAATTTGACAAACAAAGTGACATCTCATTAATAGAAATGATATTTCAGTTTTAGTTTCAATGTACAACTCATATATATGAATATACTTGTTACTTTTCCCTTAGACAAGTTCTGCTTTAAATTCATGATGTTCTGAGAAGTTTTTCTTTGACAGCAATTAATTTGACGTTGTAAATCTTTGTTTATTCATTACCATTAGGACCACGGTTCCGTCCTCAGAACCGATATGGCCTTTTCCAAGCTCGTGCCAGCCAAAAACTCTCAGCTAAGACCTACCCATAATGCCCCTCTCCTGGTTACTGCAGATCCCATTTGCTGTGTTCCTAGTCAGATGTGCTAGCCATCTCTCACAAAGCTAAGTAGAAAATTGTTAATTTTAAGTCAGTTTCTCTTTAAAATTATTTAATTTTTAGTCACGTTAGCCCTTCCTCACTGTCGCCTATAACTTACACCTATTTCCTACCCTTTTCTATTAATCAATCTGTTGACCTGCCAGTTTTCTTCCCTCAGCATTCTAGCAGAGGGGAGTACCATTTGCATACCCTTGATGTGCATCAGCAGCTTCGTTGTTATTTGGACAGGAATAAATCTTTCAGGAAAACAGATCAGTTGTTTGTGGCCTTTGCAGGACCCACACTGGGTAAACATGTTTCCAGAGTGACTTTATCCTCCTGCCTTAGAAACATCATTACCTTTATCTACCAACAGAATAAGCTATCCTTACCTTCCAGAAAAAAGGCTCATTCTGCCAGGTCTATGGCTACTTCTATAGCATTTCATTCCAGAGCCTCTATGGATGATATTTACACAGCAGCCACTTGGACAAGATTTCATACCTTTATATCTCATTACAAATTGGATTTCACCTCCAGAGGACAGGCATCTTTTGGTTCTATGGTGTTCAGGAACATCCTTCCTTAGCCTCTATGGATGATATTTACACAGCAGCCACTTGGACAAGATTTCATACCTTTATATCTCATTACAAATTGGATTTCACCTCCAGAGGACAGGCATCTTTTGGTTCTATGGTGTTCAGGAACATCCTTCCTTAGGGCCACCCAGGACTCAAGTAGCTGGGGACTCGGTCCTAATGATAATGATTAAACAAAGATTTACAACATCAGATAAAGAAGTTATGTCTTACCATAATGTTCCATCTGTGTTGTATTTCTTTGTTCATTCATTACTTCTCACCCTCCTTTCCCCTGCCTGGACTCCTGGTGGTCTTTAGGAACTCCTGGTTAGGGTATTTGCTCAGACAGAGCCTCCTACTATTTTTTTTTTCTATTACTACATCTATTATCTAAGGGTGGGCAAACTCGATCTGAAGTAACTAGGAGAGGGGCATTATGGGTAGGTCTTAGCTGAGAGTTTTTGGCTGGCATGAACATGGAAACGTCCGTATCAGTTCCAAGGACAGAATCGAGGTCCTAATGGTAATGAATGAACAAAGATCTACAACACAGATGGAAAGTTATGGTAAGACATCATTTTTTTTTCCAGTGATGCGCGAGCTTCTCATGGCATCATGACAGTTCGCAAACACACAAACAGGTCCAACATTAAATAAATGGTAAACATGAATGTCTTTCACTCCCTTCATTGAATAGTGAAAGGAAGAAGTTTTAAGAGAGAGCAACGAAAAGAAGACTTACTGTGGTTTATTGTTTTTGCTTAAAATCCAGGGCTTGTGAGGTTCTTCTGAAACCCTTGTATTAAATTTCTTCCTTTTGCATAATGAATATTGGGAAATGTGTAGTCCACAGATATATATGTTTTTCTTTATACAGCCCGACATAGTTGACTCATACAGAGTTGTGAGTTAAGCTTGGGGAAGATTAGTGATGATACTTCCATGCATATATGCACTTCCTTTCAGCTTTCAGCATTGAGGAGAGTGAGTTTTGCTGTTCTATACTGCTCTTGTTCAAGGCTTTTACTGCTCTTTTAGGAATCCTTACATTTAGACTAACTTTGTACTGGAAATGAGATCTGCAGGAAGGTCTTGTTTCATAGAATCACATAACCATCTCTCTATTAACCTGGAGACAGACAAGTTGTACAAAGTTGAGAATCGAAGCTGAAGGGAAAATACCATTAATAAATAATCTGTGCATACTCTCCCTTACAGTGTTAAACTTTAATATTTCAAAGACTATTTTCCCCTTTGTCGCATCATATACCATGTGACATCTTAGTGGTTTTGGTCTTTTCTTTTGTTTTTTTTATTATTTTATTACACATATAAGTATTACTATAAAGTAAACATTAACTAGCAAAATAGATAGTACCTGCCTTTAACCTGTTGTGATACACTATTGAATTAGATTGTAGAAGGTGTAAAATGAAGACGTAGCAAATATGAAAACATGTTCTACCTTTCACCAACTGGGAATAAATACATCGTCTTCAAATCTGCACTAATTTGTTACATTCTTAAGATAGCTCCTAGAACCTGTATAGTTTTACTAATTAAACCCTAAGTGTTGTGCTTTTTTTCCCTTCTTAAAAGATTTGATTTGATGATTATTGGGAACTAGTTATAAGTATAGAATATAAAGTGTTACTTTAAAAAAAAGGGAAAAGGAAAGAGGGGAAGGAAGAGGAGGGAAGGGAGGAAACAATGAAAAGGAAGGAGACGGAAATAGCAAGAAAAAAGGGGGAAGTGACAACACATACATGAATAAGTATCTGACTTCAGTTACAAGTCTTACATTTAGTTTATTTACCTTGTACTTTATACACAATGAATTTATACATGAAGAATGTCATTAAGAAAAATCATCTTTTGGGTTATATGTCAAAGATGTTAAATTTCTGACCAATTTATTTCACTTTCTACAAAGTTATTATAGCCAAAGGTCTTATTTCAGTATTTCTTATGAGATGCTTATACGTTTACTTCATATTAATACCTGAAGATTTCTAAGAGGTCTGAAATTCACATCAAGTATCTTTGGTATCCATATTTTACTAGACATATTAACCTCTCTATGTGTAATTCTGTCTGATTATCTGTCAAGGCCTTCACCCACTCTGGAATCATAGATAAAGTTACTAAAGTACCTCAGGGTTCAGTCCTGGACCGCTCTTGTTTAGCATCTACCAAAGTATAGTTATCCCCTTTGGGAAAAAAGTTTGATAAGAGACTTAGGGACACAGGTGGACACTAAGGGCTTTTCATCCAGAAAAAGGAGGTCATTGTCACTGTACTCATCCTCATTAGACCCATTAACTCAGAGGCGATCTCCTCTTTGGTCCTCTAACCTATGCTTTCTTTGGTGTGATGCTCTCCAGCAACATTATATGTAGGCAGCAGCTAATAAAATCAATTAAAA
Organism: Protopterus annectens; assembly: GCF_019279795.1. Taxonomy (NCBI): domain Eukaryota; kingdom Metazoa; phylum Chordata; order Ceratodontiformes; family Protopteridae; genus Protopterus; species Protopterus annectens. The sequence goes on from NC_056737.1 coordinate 1,279,192,048, forward strand.
CACAGTAGTGCTGCACATACAAGTGGGAACCCTGAGATTTTAGGGTCTATATTATATCACTGAACGCTTAAAAAAGCGAACGCTGATTGATCAACCTAATTTAAGCGAAAGCTTACAATCTCGAACTGTCAGTTCAGCGATTTTTTTTTCCCAGGGAAAGAAATCGCTGATCCAAAACACATACACACAACACAAGCACACCAAACAAACAGAAATCCACACACATACACCTAAAATCTGATACCTAACCCTACACTAAACTATGCACACACCACTAACTACCCACTTACCTTAACCCAAACCCTAACCCTAAGTTCCGTCACTATCGCACATTCACCTCACCCGCTCCCTAACCCTAACTCACTTAAATCCACCCTAACCCTCATGTCCACTCAATCGCACACACACCTAACCCGAGCCCTAACCCTAACTCACCTAAATCACCCTAACACTCACATCCACACAATCGCACACTTACCTGAATCCGACTGGTAACTTTCCACCATAACACTGAAAATACCAAAGCAACAGAAACAGACAACCAAATTCTTTCCCTAGGAAAAAATTCGAGTTTCTGCTGCTTCGATATTTTGCAGTTTTGAGAAAATAAGTTCAATCAATCAGCGTTCGCTTTTTTAAGCATTCGAGGATATAATATAGACCCAGATTTTATTGTGTTAGGTATTTGAGTGAAATGATTTAACTTCACACTAACCAGAATATACTAAACACTACACATTACTTGAATTAAAAATAAACCAGTCTTACTCTTACACTTTGAAGGACTGTAATTCATTCAGATTTTATATAAATGCATGTATCATAACACAGTAGTATGCATGTACATATTTATAATCTTAAGGAAATGTGCTGCTTTCTGATAATGATACAAACTGGAACACATTAACATTTGCAGAAAGAGGATATCAATCAAACATAAGTGTTAGTAATAGGGGACTTGTTAGATAACTATTTAACATTCATATAGCACATAGTTGAAAAAATAGAAATGCAATGTGTGTACTTTCTTTTAAATAAAATACATAATTAGGCAAAAAACATAAGAAAGAGAGAAAATGAGAGAGAAATGGACAGAAGGTGAAAGGAAAGGGAGAAAAAGAAAGAAAACTCTCAGTAGAATGATGTTTTTCTTTCTTTAATCTAGATATTGTCACCCAGGGACAGTGTAAACTCTGGAATGGAATAAGACAAATTTAAAACATCAAATAAATAACTACTTTTTCTTTTAGTAAAACATAAATAAATAAAATTGCTTTACAAGTAGATACAATATTGTTTTCTTTTTTTACTTTGGTTAAATTCAAGTGATTTCCAATAAAATTATTCTGGAGCTCCCAGGAATTCTTTGTTGTTAAGGTATGAGGGACAATCTGATGGATCCTTTTTTATCTATCAGATTGGGAATGTACAGTATTCCATGTATAATAGGGGGATATTGGAAATACTATTTCTTTTTACTATATGTAGTTGATATTATATTAAACTTTTTTTTCTTTTTTATAGGCCTGAACCAGAAAATATTGTATATCTTATAACAAAAAATCAATCTGACTAAAAAAATAGAAAAGATGAGAAATATGAGCAATTAAACTATCAAAATAGAGCAATGAGTTTATTTCAGTCATAACTACTGTTGAATTGAAATTCAGGGATTTAACACTACTCTCCCTAAATGTCAATGGCTTGAATGATCCTAAGAAAAGGTCAAATCTCTTAAGATATCTAAAATTAAATAAAGCACAGGTAATATTTCTCCAACATATATGAAACCCAAATGATTAATACTAGCCCATTCCTCAAATAAAACAAAAACAAGAGGAGTAATCATTTTGTGAAAAAAAGTGTTTTTAACCCCAAAATCATATAATGCTATGAAGATAAGGAAGGTCTTTTAACACTAGTTATAATAAAATTTAATAATAGGATTTGGATGCTAGTAAATTTATATTGGTTCCCTGTCATGGGTACAGGGACTGCTAAAAAACATCTAGATCTTATAAGTAACAGAATATAAAGGTAACCTGCTATTAGTTGGGGATTTCAATTGTATTTTAGATAACTTGGAGACTACTAATAACAGAAACACACGCCTCAAGCCTATAGCAAAATTACTTATAAAATGGAGTAAAAGCCAAAATTTAATTGACACATTCACATTTAAAGATAGTAATTCTTTACTTTTCTCCCACCAAGATTATAGATTCAATACCCAGACAAGAATAGATAAAATATATGTTTCACAAGAATTAAGTACAAAAATAATCAAATTTTTAATAACTCCCTGTCCCATTTCAGACCATAATGCACTTATTTTCAAACTTCAAATGGATTTAAAAAAATTAACATTTTTAACAAGAATGCAGCCTTCATTACAAAATTAAAAGAATTTTAAACCATGGTTAACTGCAGAATTACAATTCTTCTTAGAAACCAATTATACTGAAGAAATAAATATAGTAATGATACGGGACACCTTGAAAGTTTATTTATATGGCAAAATTTGTGCGTGGTTTAGAAATAAAAAAAAAGAATGTGAATCAGAACTAGATAATATACAAGAAAAGCTTATAAGAATTAAAAACAATGATTCAACAAATAATTCTAACAACAAAAACAATTGAAGATTTAAATAAAAATACAATGAAATTCTAACTCACAAAACAAACCTAGCATTGGAAAGATTAAAACTAAACTCATATTCTACTTCACCAAGACACATGCATAACTTAGTATCCAGAATAAAAAGACAATATAGATTAAATAATATTACAAATATTATTCATAAAGGGAAAAACATAAAAGTTTCTGATGTAAGTGAAATTCTTGATGCTTTTAAATATCATTATACAGAACACTATGGAACAAACAAAACTGACATCAATTACTCAAACTTAGAACTGAACTTTCCCAAAGTTATGTAAATACCAGAAAATTTTAAATTAGATATAAAAAAACAAATCACTTATAAAGAAGTCACAAACAGTATTAAGGAAAGTAAAAGCAATAAAACTACAGGAATGGATGGCATTATAATAGAAATCTATAAAATTTTTCGAGCATCTATAACCTCAATCTTCCATAAAACTTTACTAGAAGTTCAAACCCAAAATACAATTCCATCTTCATGGAGATATTTGTTGATTACACCTATAATAAAAGAAAATAAAGATCCTTCTCAGTGTAAATCTTATAGACCAATATCATTACTCAATAATGATTATAAAATGTTCATGTCTATTCTGGTGATTAGAATTTAAAAAAAATCCTTGATACACATTATAAATGAGGATCAAACAGGTTTTATTCATAATAGATGCACCTATGATAATATTCAAGGAGTATTAACACTTATAGCTATATTAAATAGACAGAATCAGGAAGCTCTAAAAATAGCTTTGGACTTAGAAAAAGCTTTTGATTCACTAAATTGGGAATATTTATTTAAGATATTAGCTCTTTATGATTTCCCCCTTCATTTGTCTCATTAATAAAAATATATATGAAAATAATTTAGCATATGTAAAACTAGGACCATTTACCTCTGAATCTATAGCTTTAACAAGAGGGACAAAATAAGGATGTCCCATGTCCCCTATCTTATTTGCACTCGCTATTGATTATTTGCTTCTTCAATTCGATCAAATACAAAAATAAAAGGTATTGATATATATGGACAATACAACTCTAAAACTATGCTATTTGCAGATGACAGCCTGCTCATATTATCTACTTCAAAACAAGCTATAAAAGAATTAGATGAAGAAGTAGAGACATTTTATTTAATCTTAGGTCTTCATTTCAACAAGACAAAATCTAACTTCTTAATGTTAAACAAAAACAGTGATTTAACACTGGAAGGGAATCATATAATAGGCAGACACGTTTCTACAATAAATTATTTAGGTATTCTGTGTAACAACATAGAAGAAACACTTTCTATAAATTATAAAAATATCATAGATAATTTGAAAAATTGCATATTAAAATGGAATAAAATGTATCTAACTTTTGAAGACAGACTTCAAATAATAAAAATGATACTTCTACCCAAAATGTTATACATAGCACAAGCTATTCTGAAGATCCCTGATAAACATATATTAAAATAAATAAATACTATATTATTAAAATGTTTAGGGTATCCCAATAAAAATAGAGTAGCCCTTGTACACCATAACAGACCATGGGAAAAAGGGGGAATTAATTTTCCAGATATAGAGACGGACATAAAAGCTTCCATATTTAAAATAATTCTAAATTGGATTGATCCAAATTACTCTTCTAATTGGAAACCCTTGCATACCATTATTTATTCTAATGAAAATTCTATAATAAATAATCTTATGTTAGACAATCAAGTTAATAAACCCTGGTATATGTTATGTATAGGAATCCAATATAATATTATAAAACCCACCAAATTAGAATTTACTAATTACATCTTCAACATATTTAGGAAATGTATTATAGCTAATTCAGACATAAATGTTTGGATGGATTTAATAATTCCATTTAGTTCTACAAAAAATTTTACTAATAAATTCCATAAGAATATTTTTACCATGTGGGAAACAAAAACACTTTTTTGATTGGGAACAATGTATTGACAATCAAAAAATAATTGACAGTCAGCAATTAATAAACATGTATGATATTTTACCTTCAGATTAGCTAGTGCTACAAAGTATTTTACTATACTCACAAGATCTATGCAGAATAATAAATAATTATCCTTTCAAAAATAGACCTCAGTTCATAAGCTATCTAAATGAAGGATAGGTGGGGAGGATTTGAACTGGCATCAGCCAGTAAATTTGTTGTATCATCAGACTCACTGTAGGTAATCTCATTCACAACCAGTGCATGGTATTGCTGGATTATATTTCTGAGATTGTGAACAGAAGGTCAAAAAGACCTTGTGATTATCTTTGGTTTGTGTGTCTATTTTATCTCCAAACTTGGTTTTGTTGGATTTGATTAAGCTCCTGAACTGTTTGCTTATTTCAGTGTTGAGGGCTCAGTAGCATAGCTAGGTTGGACAAGTGGGGCAACACCCCTGGTGTAAAGTGTTGGAGGGTGCAATCAGCCAATCCCGATCACTCTTTAATGTAATACCAGCTTTTTAAAGCTGGTATTGCATTTGCAGTCAAATCTGAATGCTGTATCAATCTGTGTGGTCTAAACTGTAGCAACTGCTTGTTATACTGTAGCAGACAGTTTACTACAGTTTAAAAGAAGAAATTATTTTTTTAATAAAATATGGTTGTGTAGACATATTAAAGGAGGGTTGGGGGCAGGGCACAAAACGGTACCTGTATGACTCGGTCTGCAGGGCTTGGGGGGGATTCTTATGTATCTAGCTACCTGGTTGCTATGCCAGTAGAAGGAACATATTTTTTTTTTCACTTGAAGAGTTGAGGGGCTGGAGGCACTGGTTCATAGCACCAGCCCAGGGTGCTAATTGAACCAACTATTCTTCTCTGAGGGCTATGTTATTGTGGGAATAACTCTTCTTACTTTAGGTCACAATTCTCTTCCTTTTTTGTAAACTCTGTTGATATTATGGTTCTACCAAGATGTTTTTCTTTTCCTCAGGTTTGCCTGGTGCTTAGTACTACAGGGTACAGCTGTATCTATGTAGCTATTTACATGCTAGTATAGTGTGGTAGTGTACACTTCCATATATTCAGCTGATTTAACTGGGTTTGGTGAGGATCTGAAGCTTTTCATTGTATCATTTAAGAGTAGATAGTTTGCCTTAGAGGAATTTGTAAAGGGTACAGCTGTATCTATGTAGCTATTTACATGCTAGTATAGTGTGGTAGTGTACACTTCCATATATTCAGCTGATTTAACTGGGTTTGGTGCGGATTTGAAGCTTGTCATTGTATCATTTAAGAGTAGATAGTTTGCCTTAGAGGAATTTGTAAAGGGACTTTGGGTGTAAGAAGTCTCTTTTTTCAATATTTTTAGAAGGAGATGGCTTTAAGGTCATATTTAACAAGTGATGAAGATACACAAGGCATGGTGCAAGATGTCTCCATATTAGTAAGGACAAGATCCAAGATGATGATTCAACCTGTGGGTACTCTCCCTAACTGTTCCAGGGCATTTGTTCTGACAAAGTCCAGGAATCTCTGTGGTGGTGCAGTAGTGTTGGTGGAGGTTTCACAGTCTATAGTTGGATAGTTTACATCACATTAAAAAACAGTACTGGGTTTAATACTGAGTGATTCTAACTCTTGTAGATAGGTGTTGTGGCTTTCTTGGGTCATGGGGGGGGGTGTCAATAACTAGGTAATATATGGTATGGGACTTTTCTGATGGTTATTTGTACCTGATGAAGCTCTAGTGCTTCATGCTGTTTTACCAGCCAAGATGCTCCAAAACTGGATGAAGAATGAGACACCCCCACCTTTATTCCCTCCTGCTCAGTAGCTGGTCTAAACAGATGGAAGGGATTATAGCCATGAACAAATAAGTGCTTTCCACTGTTTTAAAGCATACCTTAGTCAGTACACAAACATCTATCTCCTCCTAGGAGAGGAGGGCTTTTAGGGAATGTATTTTCTTGTTCAGACTTTTAACATCGATCAATGACACCTTCATATTTTTCTTTGCTTACTGAGTTATGTTAGTAGATTTACCACATTGGCATTGACTGAAAAAGATGCAATGAGGGTGGACAGTGTTGCCAGTAATTGAAACCCTAGAGAGGACAGATGCAGGCCATTATCATTGAAGCAGCATGGTCTATCAATCATATCCTCCCAGGCTGAAAAATATTTTACCCTGATCCAAGTAACAGAGTCATCATTAATTGCACAGGTGGGTGCGGCCGTTGTGTTAAGTGTCATCTATGAGTAATGTCGTGTGTGTGTGTGTGTGTGTGTGTGTGTGTGTGTGTGTGTGTGTGTGTGTTTGTGTGTGTGTCACACCTGCAGGGAGTGGGGATGCTGTTTCTGTAGTTCTGTGTGTATTATTTGAAACTAGGGCTTGTGGATGTATGAGTGTGCATATATATATATATATATATATATATATATATATATATATATATATATATATATATATATATATATATATATATATATATATATATATATATATATATATATATATATATATATGTACACACACACACACACACACACACACACACACACACACACATACATATATGTGTATGTATATATATATATATATATATATATATATATATATATATATATATATAATGTGTGTGTGTGTGTGAGTGTGTGTGTGTGTGGGCAAGCACAATGGGACAGTTTCGGCAGTTGTTGCAACACTGTAGTGAGATCTTATAGTTAGGTCAAAGGCACCCACTGTAAGTCTGCTTGCAGGCCATTCATTTCCCCATGCACATGTTCAACTCCTGTGGGAAGGATCACAGGCACTATCCAGGCCGTGCCTAGAGGAAGGAATGCTTTGTTTGTGTGAGATATGTCCCACACCATGAATTCCTGTGGTACAAACATCTTGCCCTTATGGATGTTAATATCATATGTTATTCTACTCATCACTGGATGGTAGAGTAGAAGTGCTGGAATTAAATGCACATGACTGTGGCCTTCCCCTTCTGTGGAGTGTGTGTGGGGGTCTTACTGCTGGAGACAGAAATAGAATGACCATGAGAAGTGCAGCTGTTACATTGTCC
>NC_056737.1:1279204746-1279292246 GCF_019279795.1 Protopterus annectens
TGTAAATACAGTTGGTTCTGGGCTCATCTGCTTTCTGTGACTTGCACAAACCTCCTACTCCAGTGTTGCAGGGATTTGGGAACAGTTTTTGTTGTTATTACATACATGATGTATTTCATGTGCAATGCATATATTAAAACTGTAATTGTTATGTCATAAATGTTCAGTTTTGTGGCAGCAATCACTATTATTTGTGATTTTATGTTTTCTACCTCACATTTATTTGTGGATCATGGTTGCTAACAGCAGGTTTTGAGATCATATTATGAAATCACATCTGCGTCATTATCCTAGCTGTAAAAAAAAAAAAAAAAAACAGAACTTCATCAGAAACAATGTGTAAACCTTTAAATTTTTGCCAGTGTTTTTTGGCACCTTTTTTAAGTGTATAAAAGCAAGGAAGTATAAATCATATTGTTTCTGATAAAGTTTCTATTCAATTGGAATAAAAGCACTCAAAACTTTGTGTAATTAAAGACTCTGTTGTGTTCTGGTCTGGCATTTTTATTTTTATTTGAGTTTAACAAGTATGCTGATCGTGGGTTTGGGTATTAACCTAACTGTCCTGGCATCTGACCCGCAGTCTGTGGTTTTTTTTCCCCCTGTAACTCTAACTGCATTTTGTCTTTGTTAGGCTAGGTTACTACACAAGGATTCATTATGCTACCTCTGTCCCTTTCTTACCTGCTGTCCAGTCTATCTCAGCACATTACGGCAATATCTTAAATTAGAAAAAATAATTATATATATATATATATATATATATATATATATATATATATATATACAGTAAAATAATTACTGCTGAAATTGCATTACTGTGGAGTTGTTAAATCCAAAGATGTTTATTGAATGCTCACATGGCGTGTCTGTTGTACCTTGTAACATAGTTGCTGGAAATACATGTAGAGTTTGTATACTTCTCAGAAAGGATGCAGAAACTGTCATTAACTGTTTTGAAGTATGTACATTGACAATGAGTTAATATTTTTCCTTGGAGTTCTGACTACACCCAAGTAAAGCACCATTGTAAGCATTTTTCAGTTCTGTTTTCTACTATAGTGCACATATGGTAATGAATGTTTTATTATATTAAAAATATGTTATCTGGACTGTAACATATGGGCAAAGAATCTTAGAGAACATGAATTAATCATCATAAAGCAGCTTTTGCTTTTGACATATCAATACATTTTATTTTTTTCACCAAATGTGATATTATTAAGCCATTTAGATTCATTAATTCATTACTGCTGATTTCTTTATTCATTTACTCATGTATTCATTCATTCAAATTATGTTATCCCAGCTTTATCCATTCAAGGTCATTGGGGAGATGGAACCTATTCCAGCCATACACTAGGATACAGGTAACCAGAAGTCCTAAACAGGACCCCCATCCATCTATAGCTGTAAAACACATTTTGTCATAAATACCACACACAAGTGAGGTCAACCTGTAGGCAAGCCTATTCACCTGTTAGCATGTCCTTAGAATACTGAAGAAAACCAGACTGCAGAGTGAAAAATATGCAGATGTGTAAGCTCAGTGTAGGAAGCATTCTATATGGGAACCAAACCAGAGAACCAAGCACTGTTAGGTACAGAGAGTAACTGCTGCACCAGTATAGCCCCAGAATGCTAGGGTACATTCTTTAAATTTGAAATTCTGTAACAGCAGCATGCTAAATTTGAATGTTACCAAAAGAATACAATATGATTTGTTGTAAATACTTTTAGAGAATGATTTCTCAGTGCTTTGACTTGTGGACCTTTTATAAACAAATTCATCATGACTGAGTATGTCATGAAGTGCTCTTTCAGAAACAATCAGCATACAATTTTAATCAGATGTATGATGCATACCATTGGTTTTCAGATATACCATGACAAAAAACAAATACAAAATGCATATTTTTGGCATTAGTCATATACTGTTTCATCTACCGTATTTTATTCTCTTGCCATTCTTCTGTTCTTCTAAAAGTTGTGAACTCCATATGTAAAGTGATATTCATTCTGTGCAGTAAGCCGGGGGTAATACAACATGCGGAACATTAGTTGTTAGCCCCCAAAAATGTACATGCAGAGTAAAGTAAAGCTCAGCTGGAGATTGGACATTTTTTACTGTCATGTGGATAATGTGACATCTGCTAGAAGGAAAAAAGTAATTGCAAAACAGCATTTGAGTTAATTGTTTAGCACTTTTAAAATCTGCATGCGAGATATGTTGTTTGACTTCTAATGCAAAGCAACAGCAGAAATGAGTCTCTCTGCCTTATGTTCCACAGCACAGAGAATGCAGAAAACAAAAAGTTGTTGATCAGCAATACCCACTTAAGCAAATGTCAGCACTTTGGTTTGTTTTTCACAACAGTCTTACTAACACAACAGAAATGTCAACTTCTACCTAGTTAAAATGAAGTTCTGTCTTCAACAGAAGCATTAAGCATGCATAAACATTTATTGAGGAATGCTTTACAGGTAATTAATACCCAAGGTACAACATTGAAGAATGTCAATGAGATTTCTATGACTGCTTATGGGAGTAGGATATTTCACACAAAGAATCATGACTGTTGCATGTAGTATGTATATTCAGAGTCACACATATTCACATAAAGCATGATAGCAGTAAAGGACAACTTGACCTATTCTTTTTGACACTGACTTTGAGGAAACTGTCATTGCAAGAAAATATGTATTGCATTGTCTCAGCTATAGGATAGGATTATCTCATCTAAGCATTTTGAAACAACGTCATAATTTCTTAGTGCACTGATTCTGTGAATGGCATATTCATGTATAGATACATAGCTATGTCTGGGTATGTGTGTGTGTGTGTGTGTGTGTGTGTGTGTGTGTGTGTGTATGTGTGTGTGTGTGTGTAAGTACTTTCTAACATCAACTGTCAGTCATCTGCTCATTGTTTTTAATTTGCATATTTTATATGTGCTAATAAAATATATAGCCCTTGCCCCTAAAGGAAAATATGGATCACTTTTTATCAGGTATCACATTGTATTTTTGAGATTAATTTATATGCTATGCATTTATTTATTCAGTAGGGTAACTGAGGGTAAAGTATTGATCCAAATGGACCTGTTTCAGACTGAGCCCAGACAAATATAAATGAGTACACAAGTAACTTAACAAGAATTATTATGAATACAAGCAAAATGCTGTATGAAGGTAGCAATGAATCAATAAAAAAATGAATCAATATAATAGTGGTTGGTTTTCCACAGTGCTGACTTGCTTCTGGATCAGATATATAATAAATTCAGTTTTTGGCTAGGCTTTTATAGGCCCCAGGGCTGATAGCCTAGTACCTACCTATGAACACAACCAGGCAAACAACCAGCTCTACCAGGTGAACAAACTAGATGCTGCTCTTTTTCAGGTAGATTTGAAAGGCAGGATGGAGAGTTAATCCCATTTCTTTGTTTCACATCACATTGATGGCACATCAAGAATTCTGTAGAAATCAAGCTTGGACTGTATTTATAATGATCAGATTACTGTCAGCTGTCTGATGAGTGGATGGATACAGAAATGATTACGCAATAGTAAGCATGAATGGCGTTTGTCAGCTATCTGATAATTGGATGGGTACAGAGTGGGAAAGTATTTCTTGTAACATCATTAAATGGAATTTTGAAGCCATGTACTTTTAATGATATTCTACTAAATTACAGAGCTCAACGGCAACAGGCGGGTATATTAACTAAGGCTCTTTGGATCTCAACAGCAAGTTAATATCCAATTTACAAGAAAAAAATTATAATAATACATATTAACATATTGAAATTTTAATTCTGTGGTATGTAACCCTACATAAGTGGTATTCATAGTCTTGCTCTGCTCATATGTGCATGGCAAATGTGTAAAATGTACCGCTGTGCCTATATACAAGTGCTGTAAATGCACACTGTTAGCACCATGTTTTACATCTGTGAAGCCTGTAAAGAAACACCCATATAATGTGCAGAGCTGCAACTGCATAAAATTAGTCATGAACAATTCAAGAATGTTCATAATTTTGATATTTGTATGGCTTCTGCCCATAAACATAACTCCCGAGCAACCTTCTGTCACTTTCCTACCTTCTTTGATAGTCATACCTGACTGAGGCAGGTCTTCTCCCATATACTCCATCCATCTCTATGCCAGACTCCCTTGTTTCCTCTTGTCTTCTTTCTGTCCGTCACAAATCTTCTTCAGCAGGCTGTGTTCTGCTTTTCTGCACATGTGCTCAGACCATTGTAATTTGTTCTATTTGAACATCTCTGCAATTGGGGCTACTTTGGCTTCTGCTCTGATGCACAGCCTGATCCAGCACTGGGCAACCTAGGCAACTGCCTAGGGCCTGCTGGCTGAGGAAGGGTCCACTTGCTTAGGGGGACCAAACTATCAGCCACAATATTAATTTAATTAAAAGAAGTGAAAAAAAAAAGTTTCCATCTTACTCTCATTTCTGCATGTGTCCACTTTAAGAAGCATGCCCACAACACGGAAAGCACAAAAGCACACACAATTTGATTTCCATTGGAAGAGTAGCAGATGAGTGTTACAGCAGATATGTCTGAAATGATAACAGACATAGATGTGCATGTCAGAGAGGGCTGCTTACCAACTCCAATGCCTTTCAGTGCAAAAAAAATGTATTTGTTTAACATTTGTTTACCAGGAAAGTCCAACTTGGAACAAAGCCAATTTTAGCGGAGGCCCAGGGAGAAACACTCCAGACACATGTCTTTGTAACTTGGGAGGAAACCCACACAAACGCAGGGAGGACAGCTGAGAATCAAATGGGAGAACTTCTTGCTGTGAGGCGACAATGCTACTGCTGCACCGTCCAAAATCTGGACAAAGTCAAAAAATAGGGGACATTTTTAAACATTGCTCTTATAAACCTAAAATGTTGATAGGATAACAGGCTTTGTATTATCAATTATCATGCATTTCATAAATGGTGGAATTCAAATATGTGCCATTATTTATCACTTCAGTCCTCAATTATTTGCCGAAAAACACAAATTTTATAAGGAACAGACAAAAATATGAGGTGAAAATTAGGCCTCATTAGAGATATTATTATTTGGTTACAGTTAGTCATGATAGTTGGTTTAAATGTTGTGAAATGGTTACTTCTGTCATTCTTTGGTTCATGTTTGTTTCACTGCTTAATGGAAAAAAAAAAAAACGTTTTAAAATGCAAATCAGCACAGGGATCAAGATACACTTAATCCACAAGTGAATGGGTGCATTTTCAATGAGTGTGAGTTTCAGTGTAATTTCAGGGAATGTGAGCTGCAAGGGAAGATAAGTTTACTGTTGCTGAAGATAAGTCTTTTCATTGTGCAACTCTTTTGCTTACAAAAATGGCCATTAGTTTTTGTGTTATAAACTTTGAAAGCAGTGTTAGTGCAACAGGTAGCATACTGACCTTTGGCACAGAAGCCGATGAGTTCTACATCCTCACCCTGTAGATGGATTGCTGACACTGATGTTCACTATGAGAGAGGTGCCGCACACCTGAGTGTCATCCTATGGATGAGATGTGAAACAAAGGCTCCATCTGCTGGTGTTGATGGTAGGTGCTTTGAGATCTTTTACATCAACCTGAACTATTGAAAAGAGTAGGGGGGAATTCACCAATGCCATTGCCAAATTTCCCCTAGTAGTATAAAGGCCAACAAGGGCTTCCTCTGAAAAGAGGCTACCAGCCTAGTGGGACCAACCTAGTCAACAAAAGATAAATAAATTAAAAGGTTTAAATTAAATTCACATCTCTGACTTCCCTTCTCCTCAACCCTCCTCCCAGGTACTTGAAGTTATTAACCTCTTCCACTATCTTCTCTTCTCTCACAGTTTTCAGCTTCTTCTGATTTCCCCATTTGCTGTCATTACAATGTCTTATCTGTAGTCAGTTTCATCCCAGGTTCCTTCAGTTTTGCATTCCATGTCCCTATCCTTTGCTGAAGTTTTTGATCAGAATCTGCTTGCAATAATACCTCATATGCATGCAACAACTTTGCTGATTTGTCCCCACAATCCTGTTTACTGATGTAGTTCATCAGCGGTATGAGCAGCAGTAGCACTACCCCCACTGGGAACCCCTCTGAGACCCCAACACTGTTTGTACTTGAGTCATTGGTCATTGTCCTTAGCTTGCTCTATCTCAGTGTTTCTGGGACTTTAAACTGCTGCAAGACTTCCCAAATCAGCTTTCTTGAGATCATGCCATATGCTTTCCTCACCTCTAGAATGCCAGTTGGACTCTTTCCTTATCTCTAGCTTCTTCCCAACTATCTGTCTCACTGCAAACATTGGTTTGGTCATGCTGAATCCTGTTTTAAATCTGAACTACTCATCTACCATCTTAATTTCTACTACTATGCATATTTGTTTACCAGTCACCCTCTCCAGAACTTCCATGCATTCAGACAGGAGTTTGATACCTCTACACTGCCTATAATTGTGGATGTCCCCTTTGTTCTTGTACACTGGTATGAGCATGCTTATTCTCCAGTCATCTGGGATATAACGTTTCCTCCATACTGCTGTATGTACCACCTGGAGCCATTTCTCCCCTAACTCACCCAACATCTTGATCATATCTGCTGTGACCATTACTGAGCCTGCAGCTTTCCCTGACTTCATTTTCCTTAATGCTGTTCTTACTTCTTGTAGGGTGGGGTGTTCCTCTTTGTTTATCATAGGCTATGTCTGGGGCAGTACAGCTTCTAAGGAGTTTTCTTCATTCAGAAGCTGCAGGAAGTACTCTTTCCATCTGTCTTTGATGTCCTGTGGGCTGGTGATCAGGTTGTTAATGGCATCCCTTAGGAAGGGTGTCTGATTATATTCTTTATCATCTGTCTTTGACTTGCAACCTGATAGTGTTTCTTTTTGCAGAGTCACTTTCCATAAGCTGGTAAAGTGCCTCTGATAACTTGTTTTTTGATATTGCAACTCCTCTCTTAGCCTTCTTGTTAGCCAGCAAGTATTCCTTCTTTGCTTGATACGTCTTTTCTAGTCCCCCTTTTTTCTGTACTTTTTTCTTTTGATGACTTCCAAGAGTTCTGCATTAAATTGCCAGCATTCCTTATATACCTTATTTCTATGTGTGGCTCAGCCGTATACCTGTCCTACAGTCCTCACATGCTGTTTTAAAGTGCTACCATTCTTCTTCCACTCCACCTATTTGCTCTTCTTCTTGAGGTGCGAGAGCCCTGTGTAATTCTTGAACTCTTGTACTTTATCTCCAGTCAACCTCCAAGTCTTCAGCCTGGTATCTGTTGAATTTAGAGCCCTTTCTGACCACTGCTTGCACCAGTGATTAATGCTGTGGGCTGACTGTTTCACTGGAAATTACTTTGCTATCACTGATTCTACCCTTGTGCCCTTTTCTTATTAGGAGGAAGTCTACCTAAGTTGCATGGAGGCCAATTTTGTATGACTGCCTCTCTTACTGAACCATGTGTTGGCCACCATCAAGCCATTTGCCAGACAGAAGTCTAGAATGGCCTCCCTTTCTTTACTTCTACTGCCCCACCTGTATGCACCAAGGCAGTTTTCATATCCTGTTCTGACTATCTCGATGTCTGCATTCATGTCACCCATTATTAGCACCTAATTGCTGTCTGAATGCACTCCTTTCCTCACTATTGCAACCCTGCTGTGAGGAATAGTCTTCTGAAGGCTCTCCCTAACCACAACCACAACTCCTACACCATTTCTAACCAGTCCTCCTCTCCTTGAATAGTAGACTCTGGATCCCAAGCCAAGTGGCTTGGCTGAACTACGCTTCCATCTTGGATCCTGAATGCATATGATGTCCTGCCTCCTCCCTGTCATCATGTCATCCATTGTAGCAATTCCTAGTACACGTTTGGCAGGGTGATTGCCTTTACGTCCAGCTTTCACTCAACAGAGTTATTATGTAATGGCTGAGCAACTGGAAACCAGCCAGTAGCTTATTGAACCAGGACTTTATGGCAGGCAGGCAGTCACACACACACACACACACACACACACACACACACACACACACACACACACACACACACACACCCCTCCCATGTAGTGGAGAGTAGCCAGGTCCTCCAATATGACATTAGTCATTTCTACCAAGTCACCTAGAGGTGAATTGTACATTGTCAACTGGCTAGCCCTAACAAAACGGACAGTCTGATCCATTATATCCTATCCTAGAGGATACTGCACACCACAGTCTATGCTATGCCCAAAGATGTTGGTCTATACAACTCCTTCCCCTATAGGGCATCATCTAGAGTAAGTTCTGCTGACCACAGTTCTATTTTGGCTGTGTTTCAGGTGGAAACACTCAACATGTTTTTATGAGATAAGAGGAGCCCTGCAGAGACCCATAACAACATGCAAACTTGGTATAGGCACTGGCTAGAAATCAGAATCAAACCTTGTACCTTATAAATGGGAGGCAAGGACCTTAGCCATTATGGCAACTGGTCAATGAAAATGCAAAAATATAGGATATTTATTGCAGTTTTTACTGAATAGTTTGTCTGTAATCTTTTTATTCTTTAATTAGAATGAGAACAATTATATGATTTTCTTTCCTCACTTCCACCCAACTATTAGGAGTTGCAATTATAAATTGAATAGAATACTTACATACTCTTCAGAACCTATGAAAGGATACTAAGACCATATTTCACCTGGGGGGGGGGGGGGTTGTTGTGTACACAACACTATACTACAAAGTAGTATATTGATATCAGTCATAATACTGAATGCATCATTTAAAATATCAAGATGATGAAGTTTTGCAATGTTGAACTCAGAATACCAACTTATAGCATATGTGTACTACATACATACATACACAGCAAGAGAACACAGCCAGTCAACAACCAATAACAGTGAAACTTGTAAAGAAACGTTAGCATGGGAGTTAATCAGGGGCTGATTTCAACATTTTAATATTTAAGCAATTTAATCATTTCAACATTATACATTTAGTATAATCCCTTTAAGTGGGCAGTGCAGTGGTGCAGCTGTTAATGTTGTTGCCTCAAAGCAGGAGGTTCTCTGGTTTGATTCTCAGGTGTAGTGCCTGCTGTGTGGAGTCTGCATGTCTTCCTTCTGTTCGCATGGGTTTCCTCCAGGTAGTCCAGTTTCCTTTCACATTCCAAAGACATGCGTTTGGAGCATTTTTCCCTGGGTCTCCACTGAAAATAGACTCTGTCCAAGTCAGACTTTCCCGGTCAACAAATTTTAAATAAATAAGTACATTGCATTTCACTAAGCTGACATGAACCCAGGTATGTGAACTAAAGACCTATTTATTGGTCAAGAATGTTGCTGCATGCCCAGCAATATAAGTAAGGGATATATTTGCCAATAAAACAACATTTAAATTTTATAAATAATTGATTGTTTATTGATATTTCTCCCCACTAACTGAATGTAGCCTTGCTGTAATGGAACATCTACTAAGTTGACATCAACCTTCTTGACCAAAAAGTACTTTAATAATTCCTGGACCCCCCGCCCCCCAAGTGCATGATACCCATCTTGATATCTTTCAGAAGTTGTGAAGTGTTTGGAAATTCCCAGTATTATTATTATTATTTTATTATTTTACATCTGTTAACCAGGCTAGTCTAGGTGGATATATGTCCATTTTCAGTAGAGGCCCGGCGAGAAAAGCTCCACGCATGAACAGTGACAAAATTAACAACGTATATAAACATAAAGGATTACAGTACAGTCTAGTATTAGTCTAAAAGGAGTAATAATAATACATTTTTGAACTACATCAGTTAGCAATGTATAGAAACATACAGGAATACAGTACAGAGTAGTATTAGTCTAAAAGGAGTAATAATAATACATTTTTAGATTATAGCAGATTTAGTAGAAATTTTACTAAATAATTATACAAAACACAGCAGAAGGCATGAACAAGTCTCAGGTAGGGAAGAGAACACAAGTGTTATTCTCATAATTCAAAGAAAGAGTAATAACTTGTTTTGGAGACTTAGGTTAAAGGAGAAGGGAAAGGGGTAAGTGAAAATTTTCATTTTTATTACTTATTTTATTATTTATTACATTAGCCTGCATGTATTATCAATGCATGCAGGCTAATGTAAATTATTGGAATTCTCATTGTTAATACTGTACAAACAGCTGATATACAGAACTGACTGTTTACTTGATAGGCATTGGGGATGGAGAAACAGTTATGGTGTCTGCCTCTCAAATGGTAGGTGTAAGATTCGATTCTAACCTTTGATCAGTGTCTATTAACAAGATGTGTAATAGTCTACAGAATGATTGCCTAGGACTTCCCTATGAAAGATGCCACATCAGTAATAGGCAACACTGACAGAAATCAAATTGCTTTCAAGAATTGCAGCTCATGTGACTGCAAATACATTTGCCGATGAGATGAAAAAAAAAATGTCATGACCTCCACGATGCCTGTCTATACCTTGGAGATCCTTATGCATATTAAAATTGTATTAATAATGATGTTTCCATAATTACTATAGAACTCCATTCTGATCTGCTGAATTTCTGTCACCTACTGGGCAAGCTGGTCCAGTTAAGACTTGTGCTGGTATTCATGCCAGTGCCTGCATTATACTTCAAAAAGGGATTTTTCAATTAGAACAGTTAGCTCATCCCCCAGGTCAGTCCAAACAATGACTGATGTTTTTTTTTCTGTTGTGGGGAAGTGTCACCATCAGTACCAGATTCCGCATGGAACAATGAGTCACAGTCATCATTATGCCCAATATCTGATGCCCCTAACTCATCAGAATGGCCAGGCACACTATTAGAGTTTATACCATGAGATACCCAACTGCTCCCTTCCAGGCTGGACAATGAAACCAATGCAGTTTCCTATATGCTACTGGCCATACTATCAGAGTGAGGCACATTGCATCCAACATGAGGAGCAGTGGACTGGCTACTGGAGGAAGTAGGAAGTGGATGAGCTGCAAATAGAGACAGATGACATATGTCGTATATATTTTCAGAAGTCAAAAGAGGCAGCATATGACTGACACTACTGGACAGGTATATGACTACTATGAATAATTATGGTTATATGAACGTACTGGGTCAGCATGGCTATAGTTGGTGCAGGGACTTGATAGAGCAGAGATACACCATGTCAGTCATGTATCGAGCAAATATGAAGGACGATGTGAAAACAAGCATTCATAAAGACATATCTGACATGTTCTCTTCTGACTCCACCACTGGTGGTCAGGTTGAAATGCCACTGCCAAGTAAAAAGAGGCAAATACACAACAATTCATTAGAAACTACATGCATGGCATCATGTAGCACTGACAATGTGTATAACAGAGCATATAAGAAACAGAAATAATGGATGGGTGACTATAGCAACCATATGAACTGCTCTCTCAGATTTAGGAATGTACCATCTGATGTAGAGATAAACCTGTAGGTTAAAGTCGAACACAAACAACATGTGAGTATACACTTCAGTCATAACAGCAGAAAGAGGCAGGCAAAGGCTAATGTTCACATATACAGAATAAGAAGACATGTACACAATGATTGTCTCTGGTGTCCTTATGATGATGTGTCTACGTAAAGGAAGGAACAAGTCAACAATAATTATAAAGATCACAGTTTTGCTAAACACTATTGCAATACAGCAACCATATGAAATACTTTATCAGATCTGTCCTCCCTGGTTGAGGAATGTACCATCTGCCATAAAGCTGAATGTGTAGGTTAAACTGGACCAAAAGCAGCGTGTGTGTATATCCCTTCAGTCATAACAGCAAGTAGAGGAAGGCGAAGGCTAATGATCACACAAACAGAGACATGTATGTGATGATTGCCTGTGGTGTCCTGTTGACTATATGCCTGTGCAAGGGAACAAGTCGACATTGATTATAAAAGTCACAGTTGTGCTAAAAAACATGGCAGTATACCAACCATATTTATTTATTTATTATTTATTTTTTGACATTTGATTACCGGGAAAGTCCAACTGAATAGAAACTCATTTTCAGCAGAGGCCCAGGGAGAAAAGCTTATGATATGCCTTACTAGGTCTGTCCTCATTGGTTGCAGAATGCACCATCTGATGTAAAACAAACAACATGGGAGTATACAACTCAGTCTCAATAACAGGGAGAGGCAGCCAAAGGCTAATGATCACACTAACAGACTACAGACACAGGTACCTGATGAGTATCTATGATGGCCCAATGCTGATTGGCCTATGGAACTGAGAAAAACAGTGGGACAAGTGATGCTAGCATTGTTATCTATTCATTGTTTATTTATTGTAATATACTGAAACACTTACTATGAATGTCCACATCTAGAATGTTTCACTGAACATGACTGTTCTACCTCTGTGACATTCATAAAAACGTAAGATGTGTGAATGAACATCCACCAATGACAAATGGATTATGTTTCTGTGTTTGTGAACAGTGGACATATCTGTACACACTGGAACATGTACCTTAATACCTACCTACCTTGGGTGCATGACACTCCTAGCAGATGTTATGATAGCAGGCCAGGAATATTGTTGTCTCACCTGGGGGAGGTTATGGTGACCCATGTCCAGTGGCATTTTTCTCCATTTCATAGTGGTGGACTCTGGTCGAAAGAAGGATCATGCCAAAGAATTAGCATTGGTAGGCCTCCCTACAATGGCAGTGTCCTTCCACACTTGTTGTCTCCACACAGTATCGCCCATCTGGCAGAAAAAAATGCAGCTGTGCTGCCACAGAGCCTCAATGAATATCTCATTTTCCCTAGGGGAAACATTTTTGAGAATATTATGCTTGACATCTTAAAAAAGGGTGATATGCACATATCAGATGTTATACAGGATGTTCACTTATTGACAGATCAACCTTCAAAGCATATGTCAGTGTAATTACTCTCATATACATTGTACTGCTATGCAAAACAATCAATGTCATTTATATTATCATCATATACATATAAGCATAACGAACATATAAGGCATGCCTCAATTGCTGCTCGTGTCTTAAGTTCATCAGCATACATGTGCACTGCCATTAATCTATTCCACATCTTAGGATATGTCATATAACAGAGTGGAATTAGAATATAGCTCAGTGGATTTCTGAACAAATAAGGACCAATTATATAATCATTGTACCACAAATCCGGCAGTACAAAAATGGTGTTGTCACAGTTACATGCACATCTAGTTACACTTCCGAGATGACATCAACCATGTAGGATAAGTCACAGACGTCAATGCAGTCAGTCACAAAGATCAGCACAAATGTTATATTTATGATCTGTTAAATAACATATGTATCTGTCCATGTTAAAAAAGCCAGGCAGAACAAGATTCAGCTTATGAAAATGAACAGTTCAACAGGCATGTCTAGATGTGAAAACAAACAACAAACATGCTACATGCTAAGCCATCCTGAGTTTCCTGCAATACCATTGGATTGTATAACAGTTTCCACTGTAGGAGTAAGCATCAGTGAATATCCACAAATCATGCTTTGAATGTACAATTTGCAGACGCTCCTGTAAACCATTGTTATCCAAAAACATTACTAAAGATGTACCGGTTTCCTTACTGAGTACAGGTGCCTTACTGATGGAGATAGATGAATTCCATACATCTGTATCCACAGTCCACCTGGGTTGGTTTTCTTGTAGCCATACACCTGCATATGGGGAAAAGATCCCTGGTAATGATAGTCAGGTATCCATATGCATGCATCTTTGGGAAGGCCTATCCCATCCTTTTTGTAACAGACATATTGATGTGCAGAGACTTTCACAAACAAAAATGGCATGAATTATGCGTTAGAAGTTGCACAAAGGATGCTATGACCATAGCATAGTGATAATGAGCAAAGCACTTTAAAAGAGCAATACAAGTAGTTGCCTTTATGATAGCTTACCTTATGGATAGGTACGGTCAGGCAGTTGAACCTAGTGAAGTTAGCTCAGCACAAATGCCTATTAAGTAGAATTTGCACCATAGATAATTAATGAGGTTCATTAGCATATATTGTTTTGGAATCATATCAGCGAACGTCTGTGTAAATTCTCAATCTTAGCGCATTAACTAGTAGTTCAGCATAACTGTACAGTTTCCCATACAAATGTCCAGTAGTTATTATTATATGTGAATATGTTGAACACATGCTTAATGCCTGCCAAAAGACTCTTGTTACCTAATGTGCACCACTTTTAGTAGGTTATATTGATACATAGGAGATAGGAGTTTAGGATCATAGGAAATTACTAGGCTATCGATCCAGAGGTCATTTTAAGCCTAGCCATTTTAACCCAATGTATTACCATAGAGGTACTAGTCAATACTCAAGATTGCATTTAGTGATGATTGCACATGTCCAGGAAGGTTGTGGGTGCTATCCTCTGTAAGAATTTGCAGTGCTCCATTCACTCATACAGGTTCATCTTGAACAGTGTCATGCCATTGTTTGTTGCAAATTGAGTTGTACCATACTCTGCAATTTTTTAAAGGTGTTTTTTTATCAAATTTTCCAAGAGTTCCAGGGAAACATTGAGCAACCAAGCACCCAATTAGATTGACGAGTAGATGCTCCAGATGTTGAATGTCTATGTGGGACATGAGCAGAGAATGTCGGTATGCCTGACACATTTTGCCTAAACTGACATATGGAACCAGATTGTGAGGAAGCTCCAAGTATGTACTAGGATCTACATGATAGGTGAGCTGGTCTAGCATCGATATGGCATTCTTTACTATAAGGACCAGAATGACCTTCAGGACAGTATTGCACAGGTTTGGTACCACTTACTGGATGCCTACAATAAGTTTACATAAGCCACACCTTAACACCGACTAATTACTGTTATCATTTACTGAATATATGTGGTGAGATGAAGTAGGGTCCATAGATATTCCATATATAATATGTGGATTACTATCAATAGCGTAATTTTAATTGAAATACAATGGTATAATATGAATATTGATGGCCGTCTAAGTGCACATGCTGAATTCATCTGCAAACTAGCCAGCCCAGAAGAAGCATGTGTGCAGGATATTTAAGTAAAAGTAATGGCATGTACTATTAAAGAATGCATGTATTTGACATACCCCATTAAAAGTGCTAATCATTAACAAAAACTATTCAGTCATGAAAAGCTCTGTGATGTCCATTAGCTCGATTGCTTAAGCAATGTAGTAATTTAAATGTAGGTTGAGAGTCTATAAGTTCAAATTCCACTAATTCTTTGATATGCATTAACATATAAATGTAAAGCATTTAGATTTTCTTCACACAATATGATTATGTTGTGTGGTTGTGTAGACTTAGGGAGCAATCCATACGTGTTTCATTTTGAGGGTGTATTAATGAATACAGAGCATGGGCCATGGATGACTATGCATTTTGTTGTTATTGACAGTTTTTCAAGAATGCATCATACTTTCTTAAGACAGAAAGATGAGTAATTCCTTGCAATGATCATAGAAAGAGAAATATGTAACTTTGTCTTAAAAATTCAGTAATACGTAACCACATGCAGTATTTATTGACTGAGTTAGAAGAGTGTAACATCAATGCAGGTCTCAATGCATTCAATATGATTGCATGATGTAATCTGACTGTGGATATACAGCAAATATGGAGATGTAGTCCCTACATTGCAGCATAGCTGATGGTTTAGCACTTTTGGCTTGTGTGAGTAACTGCACTCCAACTTACTTTGTGTTTTAAGGTGTGAGTCCCACAGTAGTTGTTTAAGTCCTGACATGGTCAGTTTGTTGTTTGTTAAAAACAGAGGCAGAAGTTGCTGCTAGTAATCTATATAAGGTAATCTCTGTGTAGTAATACATGTTTATTTTATGCTATGGAGGAACGTGCATTACTTCATTATCCACTATATTTTGAGATAGTTCCATACCATTTACGTAGTTACCACGGATATACTTGCTATTCCATTGCAACTTTTAATGAAAACAAAATATGTACACTCTGTATTAAATATTGATTGCTATTTATATATATCAGTATCTGTGCTAGAAAAATATGTGAGCATTGGAAGGGGCTGTATGTTCCATTTCAGTGTGTGTGGTATAATTATGCTTGATTTATAGCAAATCTCTAAATGTACTGCCTTGACTGTGGTATAGCTGAAGGGTTAGCACTCTAGGTAATGTAAAAGACTGCAGTCTACCTTATTTTGTGTTTATGGGGTTGAATCCCACATTACACATGTAATTCTTGTAATGCACAGCTTTGTTTTTCTAGATATGTAGGCTTGTTTCTTTATTTGCAACTTACATAAGTTAATCTTCTATGTTGGATTATCTTATCCCCTTTTTGTGCAGATATCAACATTTTTAAGACAGGTCTGTAATTTGTATGATAATGAGGATTGTCTTATGTTGGTTGAGACCACGATCTGACACACAAAACAGGTCAGTATATGCCATTTACTTTTATTATATGCCAGGACTCTACATATTCACACACATCTCTGTATCACATCATTCTATGGCTGACAGTAGATACATCAATATACATATGGATATCTACATCCATACATAGATGTATATCTCTCTATATATATATTTATATATATATATATATATATATATATATATATATATATATATATATATATACTCATATATGAGTATATGTGTCAGTCTGCAGTTTTTCTATCCTTCTCAATTGATAATTAGTAACAGTAACTAGTAACGCCAGTATGACCTATTGTAATATTGCATGTTTTATCATTTAATTGAGCTATTTAATTTCTTACTTGTATAAATGCTGCACAGATGTGAATTTCAACTCAGTTCTATAAATGGGTGCATGTTTTATACTGATGGAGCTTTTCTCCACAGGCCTCCACTGAAAATGGATTCCTGACCCAGTCGGACTTTCCCGGTCACCAAATGTCAATGAATAGAAATAATAAATAAATATACATAGAGATAGCAGTAGTTTGCATGCATATACAATTCTATAAGAATGTATACATAGCTATGTAATCAGAGACATATGCACAGACTTAAATAAATTTGTGTATGTTTACATTTGATGTTCATCATCTCTTTGTACTTATGTCAAGACCTCCTACTTTTTAAACAGCGTACATCTGTGATTGCATTAATATTTTTATATGTGTGTATAAAATTGTCGTCTGATGCTACATTTGTCCTAATGTACTGTATGCTATGTGACAGTACTTGTAAACTGCGTTTATTACTGGGTTACATATGCTAACACTGTAAAGCTTATCCTACTAACTTTAATGTGCATATTGATCTAACCTTGTTTAATAACAATGTAAAATGTGCACAATGCTGATGACATCATTCTGCGTGTATCACATTGGGCCTGCCTCACATTTTATTAAAAAGTCAACTCATATATTATTACACATGTGTAGACAGGGATACATGGAATGTCATGTTTAAACTGGATAGTAACAGATCAGTGATATTTGAATTCATTAACTTTTTCATCTGTATCAGAGAACCAGTAACTCTGCAGGTGCAGTTCTGGATTTTGGTATGGAGAGGCTTAGATTAAGGAGGTTAAGTAGTGGTTCAGAAAGGTTGCATTTGGCATTGATAACCAGATGGCCTGGTACATTATCATGTCCCACTAATGGGGTGTTCTTAGTTTTTCAGTGGGCTGAGAAAGCTTGTTCCATACTAATTAAAGGGAGCATCTGGGATTTTGAAACCTGTGGAATAGCTATAACTGGGCTCAGTAAATTCTTCACTAAAGTTTTCATCATGAATATTAGCTATTTCCTTTGGGTAAGAGAGTGCAATACTATTGTGGACTAGCTCCAAACAT
Source organism: Protopterus annectens (assembly GCF_019279795.1). NCBI lineage: Eukaryota > Metazoa > Chordata > Ceratodontiformes > Protopteridae > Protopterus > Protopterus annectens. The sequence continues at coordinate 1,279,222,608 of NC_056737.1, forward strand.
TGTTTGGTGTTACTTCTTAAGTTCTTGACATGGTAAAAAAAAAGATTTGTAGTTATTTTTTGGTTTTAGTTGCTATTTTAAGTTCAAACACACCTTTGAGCTTCCTATTGGTTCTCTTAAGGTGCTCTTAAGGTAGGAAGAGTCCTGTTATAAACATTAAACAGTTTCTTTCTCTTGTTATATAATATATTTATATGGAAATTCTACCACAGGAGGTTGTTTTAAAATTTTTAGTATATTTTGTGCAAACAGAGACTGTCTTATCAATGCACTGTTACACAAGGAGTAGAAGTCAGAGGCAGAGGTAGCAACTTTATCGATTGGAGGAGGATTACAGAAGAATTTATTTAAATCATCAAGAAACTGAAAAGGTTTGCATTTGTGAAGTCCCTAATTAAGGAGCAATTTACAGGGGAAGCACCACCAGTTTTAAAGGAAAAGGTCACTAAATGATGGCCTGATTTAACAAAGCATGATAATACATATGGAGCTGTGCAAGAAGTGGCCATACTTGTGAAGACTTAAGGATAATGGGCAACATGCTGGGTTGGTTAGCTAGTTGTGATAGACAGCATCTATATGTCAAGAAGGTGCTGGCCATACCGACCATTGGCAGTGTAAGTCCCCCAGTACAAAAGTCTTGGGTTTAATGAGAATATCATCTAATGTATTAAGGTAACTATCATGTTCAGAAGAGGATATAGAGGGTGTTCTGTTCATAGCTATAAAGTGGTAATTAGTTTTGCTTGTGGTAATATGGACTTCTAGCAGTTCAAATGTGGTGCCCCAAGGAATCTGTCATGACATGATGATATCCTTGACAAATAATGATACCCCCTCAATTGTCACTAGGTCTAAAGATGTAATAGGTATTATACCTATGAATAGAAGTAGTGCTTTCATTGCCCTGAAACCATGTTTCGTAACTACACATATATGAATGTGTCCAAGTGCTGACCAGCCTCTAGTCTGGGCATTTTGCTGTTAAGAATCCTTGCACTGAGTAGAGCTACATTAATGTGTTCCAAATTAAAATTTGCTAGGTTTGAATCTCCATCAGATGTATTCTGCCTAAAAGAGGCACTATGGGGCCAGCAAATGTTTTAGCCAGAATGTGAAAGTCTTAGTAAGAGAGGTGCAGACCATACCAAGCAAAGTAGGAAGGCTTATCAGCCATCTCATCCAAAGCAAGACTACCAAAACAGGTCCTGTAGCATAAAGTGGTGATCCATGATACCTGAAATCGGGTATCAACTGATGGTAGACAGAGCAGCAGAGAAGATGGATGCATGTGACATGAAAGAAGGGACTGTGGTGATGGCTCAGCCATTAAGCCCTACTGGAGGCAAGGACTTAGGTGATTATTGGTCTGTCATGAGATATGGCCAGTCCCAACCTCAGATCTTCAGTCTGTTATAGCCATTTCAGCAAACAAGATGTTTAAACAATAAGTCACATGTGGAAACCCTGACAGTCCTTCCTTTAGCTCATCAGCAACAAAAGAAATCTTCTCCCAAGTTTAATTGCTGACATGTGCACTTGAATTCCTGGCTGGGGGAGAAAAATAAACTCCATAAATTTGCTTTATCCCACAGTAAACCTCTGACAGAGGATCTAACGTCATTGAATTCCTGCTACTTAGCTACAGGCTTTTTTCCTGTCCCTGACAGGCATACTATTTTTTCTAATATATTAAATTACCTGGGTAGTGTGCATGGAGACAAGTTGTAGTTTTCCCACATTTAAAAGGCATTCTTCATATTTATCTGCATTTACCCACATTTGAGCTCATAGATTCATAGGTAGTTGCTAGGTATAAGGTGCAATAGACCACTGAGGAGCCTGACCTGATTTCCCAATTGCCCCAAAACACTGTCTAGCTAAATGACTAATTCATGTTCATGGGAGGCTGATGGAATCAAACCCTGGCCTACAGGAGGCAGCTTCTCAACAGCTACAGGAGTACTGAATGTTTAAATATTCTACTCTCAGCAGAAGGCCATTAGTTTTGGGCTGTCAGTGATAGGTTGCAGGACCTCAACAATCTATCCATATTTTTACTGGCTAGACCAGGCCTATAGTTCACTATATGTGGGAAGAGTTTGAGGGATAGTGACCATCAGCCCAACTTTGTATCGCCATTAATCTATCTATTAGTCATTGTAACTGTGCATGATCAGATCCTAGGATGAAATGTTTCCCTCAGAAATAGTATTTTGAGAGGAGAAATTCAGTTCACTGCTAAACATTTTCTCCATCTCTCTCTCTCTCTGGCAGAATATCTTTTTAGCATGCCTTATTTCTCTGCTGATATAGCACTGACAGTGATTCCCCCAGACCATGTTCTGATGCATCCATACATAGGTAAATGCCTTAGTAAAATCAGGAGTCATTAATACTGGTCAGAATACAATATTCTTTTCATCTCATTAAATATTTTAGCTGCCTCAAAGGACTACTGCTCATTGACAGGAACTATTTTCTTTTTACAGATTTCAAAAGACTGGCGATAGTTCCAAAGTTAAAAAACAACTTTTCTGCAGTACCCATCTAGTCTATGAAGAACCTGCACCCATTTTTAGTAGAAGACAGAGGACAGTTCTTTATGTTTGCAATTTTTTCCAGTTGTGTTTTTATCATCCACTTTCCTTTTAGGTATATCAAATCCTAACTTCCACCTTGCCCAGTTTATTTTTCTTAGCACTTAGAAAAGTCTATCAGTCTTAATAGACTGTAACACAGCTTGCACTTTTGCTAAGTGAGATTTAAAGTCCTCTGAATGCACGATCATGTCATTCAGGTGTGTAGCAGCGTATTATATGAAAAATGCCTCAGACTAAATGCCAGGCAAATGTTAGTACTGTACACAGAAACAGACCGTCAGTGTTTACAAAGGTTGTTTTTTTTTCTTTAGCAGAAAGAGAATGCAGTCTCCACCATTACTACTTCATTATGCCTAGGGTTTAAAAGCAAATGGTCTTTCCTGAGTCTTCTAGTAACTCCAGTTATGGGCATGGGATGGCTATTAAACTTTGAAATGCCATTCAGTTTCCTAAAGTCCAACACTTCTGACAGATTTAGGAGTCAGTGTTGCTGGGTTGCTTACTTCATTCCTTGACTTTTCTGTCACTGTGAATTTGAGCTTTTGAACTAATTTTCTAGCTAAATGTTTCTGCATCCCTGATACTATGTAAAGTCTTACTTTGACCATCATCAGGCTAGCCTTTCATCAACTGATTCTCTAGGCAAAAGGGCTCCACAGCACTGCCCGTGTTACTTTGTGCCCCCATCCTGGTCTACCTACACTATCCAGATTACTGGAAAAATGCCCCTGCTAGAGTGACACCCTAGGCGGCCACCTAGTTGGCCTATGCCTAAGGCTGGCTAGGACTGTCATTTTAGGTGACTATCATTTTAAGTGTTATCTCTATGTTACGTCATATAATAGGATCTAATTACTATTCAAAAACATACATGCTGACTGAACAGAGAAATCAGCATGCCCACTGTAAATCAATGCATTCCCAGCTGGACCAACTCTGGTTACCACAACAGCATACTTTTCAAAACCAAAAATACAAGCAGCTTTTGTCTTCAAACCCTCTCCGTCACAGAGTTGTATCCTCCCCTTTTTTTTTTTTCTGGTACTTTTAGTTTCCAATGGCTAGTATCACAAGCAACATAAAGACATGAAAGACATGAAAGTACAAACGGTAGGGTTTCAAGAGGTGAGTAGCTTGTATACCTTGATTTTTGTATGTAACTGATGTATGGTTTAAATGTGGGCATGTATATGTCATACACCTGCATAGCATGTCAGTCAGATATCCCTTAGCTGGGACAAGATGCAGAAAGAAACTAAGGCTCCATCATGCAATGGCACTATTTTACAATGGTAAGCAGTTTCTTTCTTAAATAATGACTGTATAATACCAAAAATTCACTCCTGTGTGGGAGAAATGCAGCATTTACTCACAGTTGGCTTTTTTGATAACATGGGCTTTGTCCTCATCATTAAGTCACATCAGTTATGGATAAATCCTGCATTAGCCACATCTATTCATAGATTGTTGCAAAATTATATCATTTTAATTGTGTCAGGTAGGTCTGAGAATTCTTCCTGCTTCTGTACTGTCGAAAGAGTCCTCTAGTTGTTTTTCAGGTGTTTTGTGTAAACTTCAGCGTACAGGCTAAGCATATTACTTTTCATTTCATAGCATTATAAATGTGTAGATGTGGTATATCTTTCTTTTTCCCCTGACAGTGTAACCTTCTAGTCTACTGTATTTATTCATTCAATTATCTTAAATGACCCTTGTCACTTAAAAATGTATTCTGCATGGAATGCGCTTGTTTAAATAACTGAACACCTGCATTAATTTATCCAAGTAGAGCTTGGATAGATACCTGGACAACATTTCAATTACTTGAACAGAGAACAAGGGGGTCATAAATCAATTTTTAAAATTTATTTCTACTTCCACTGATTTTTTTTTTAAATTTTCTCACAAACATATGTCTAACACCGCCCATTACTTAGATGTCAGACTTTCTGTGGAAGGATACAGGTTTGTTTCTAACATTTTTAGAAAAAGCACTTATTCCAATGGCTTTTTACATTACAAAAGAACTCAACCCTCGTATGTTAAGAAGAATCTTGTGCAAGGTCAATTTCTCAGAGCAGCAGGAATGGTTTCAAAAGAAGCTGACTTGCTTGAGAAATCAATAATATCGTAGATATGTTTTTAGAGAGAGATTATCCATCCAGTTTATTAAACAACATCAGAACACAAGTGGATAAAGACAGGGAGAAAAAATAGTGTCCCCTTTTAGGTTTGTCTGATACTCAAACAACATTCATCACAATACCTAATTTTTCTAATTCCATGACAATTCAGTTCAACAACTGTGCTATATATGTAAGAACATTATTAAAACTAATTGATCTATTCTGAAAACTGATGAGGATATTTTGAAAGTAGTTGGAGTCATAGGTTGGTACTAGGCTATTGGCCCTAGGGCATATACAAGTCTAGCCATAACAATTCCCTAGCTATTTCTACCACAATATTTAATTGTGTTTTCGAACCTGACAAAAACATTAAGGGAATTTTGTAGGGTCCAAAAGAGTGCTTTAACCATCTTAGTGAGACTCGGACAAGGAGGGGGACAACAAAGTATGGAAATTGTAATTATTGCAAATACATCATGGAACGTGACACTGGTCCTTAAAAATTATTGTAGAACCAAGATTTTTTTTTTTGAAAAGGCAAATTGTGACTCAAAAGGTTTACTTTACTTAGCAGTGTGTAACAACTGCCAGGATGTTATAACTCCTCTGTGTAGGCCATCAGTCCACTAATAGAGTACAACTCTGCCTTTTGCATGTGCTTCACCAGAAACCTGCAGCAGCTAGAGAAACCACAGAGGTTTCTCACCAAGAAAATTCAGAGTCTCCAAAACATGACCTACATGCCAAGACTGAAAGCCCTGTTATCGTACTCTGCATCCGTGCCTATATTAGATAATCGAACAAAAGTTCAACTGACATAAAACTGACGGACATAAAGGTTTGATTCTCTAATAAATATAATAAACTGCACAAATAACCTACCTGAACGATTTAAGCAAGGGGGCAAGCCACCCTGCACCCCCAACTCTTTAAATATACCAACTCCGAGATTGCACTACAGTGCAGAAAAGGGAAATCTTCCCATTCCATGCTGTACAGAGATCTCTGTTAAAACGTTCAAACCTTCAAAAATTCGATCATATAGTGTCGATCATATGACACTCAAACTTTTGAAAGTTTGATCATCCAGTATAGACCCTTGCATCCTACAAGCTGCTGGAAGGCAAATTTAGTCTTGCCTACAGAGCAGTTTCTGACCCTTACTTAATGGAAATGCTTTCTGTCTGCAAATCAAATGGGACAAGAGTCACTCACTCCAGGAATCTCAACCTAACATGCTACATTAGCTGAACATGCTGGAAAGACAGATATATATTCCCAGATAGTGTTGCTGCTCTGGAATAAACTCCCAATTCACAAGAAGCAGAGCTTCTCAATTACCCTATTCAAGCACAACCTAGACAATTGGATGAGAGACTGTAAATTCATCCCAGGGATGGCACCTATGTCACTCATGGACAGGGGCAGTTGGTGCTGATCATAGATTCACTCTGCAAATAACAACCATCTAACCAAGGTCAGTTAGGGAACATGGATATAACATGGCTAGGCTTGTAAAGACCCAGGGTCCCTTGCCTAGTAAACTCATATGAACCTATGAGTCTTTGATTAATAAAAATATTCTAACAAAACACATCTACATTGTATAGTTTTCAAGATATGAACATTTGGTTATGAAAGTTTAGAAAAAAATATAATTTAGGATTTGTAAGCATTAAAATATGTTACAATACCTATGGAAAAGACTATTCCCAGGATTTAATAAAGTCCATGTAGGCACAGTGTAGAGCCTACACAGAATGTAACAGTGTACATGGCCATGAGTCCCCCTCACCAGAGAGCCATGCATATTAATGATGGCACTCTGCCAAGGAGAGCCGAGGAACACAGATATTGAATCAGTGTAGGTAGAGGTGTAGCAGCTACCTGTGGCTGCAGATGAGCGTGAGGCTCCCTGTAATGCTCCCCACCACTGTTGTAATGTTGTGAAGTGTGTCAACTGTAAAATATGTCATTTTTATGATGTGTTATGATTTCTGTAATTATTTATTTATTTATTTTTACTGCATGTCTGTGCGGTCTGCATGGAGCACAGTAATGCCAAGCTGTGCTCACATATAGACAGCTGACACCTGGCAGACATCTAAAAATAGAAACCAGATGTAATTAATTATCATAATGAAGTTTTTGTTATTTGTCTTTATTATTTTTTTTTGTTGTTGTTTGCATGGTGCAGAGCTCAGCAGAGCCACACAGAACTCATTCATACATGGCCGACACCTGCCAGACATCTAAAAATAGAAACTGGATGTAATTATTTATTTATAGGTGTGTTTAAGCATGTTTTTGTGATGTGGCAGTGTGATCAGCCACACTAACAGGTAGTCTACTAGCACATGTGAAGGTATACTTGTTTTTATAACATCCAACTAGCTATATGGGTAGAGTTATGGTCTTATGTGTAGTAAGTCTTGGGTTTGAGTCCATAACAAGCAGAATAATTCTGTAAATTAATGTACTATTTTTCTTTAATTCCATTAAACAATTGTGAATTTTGGCACTGCTGCTCTTTGCTAAGCACTGTTCATTCATGCTAAGCAGTGCATAAACATACTAATGGCTACCAATGTTTGTGCAGTGTTACTGTCTTGCTAAAACCATGGTTCTGTGAGTTTTCACACTGCTTGGCTTTGCTTAGCTGGTTTGCATGCTGCTAAGTGATGAGTTGCTTTTTTGAATGTTGCTCAATGATGTGTAGGGGTGGGAAAAAAGCTTATATTAAACCCAATAGGTGAGAATTCTGCAACAGTCATTGGAGTTCAATGAACTGTTGGTATGGCTGGTGATGTTGGTGAAGGTGTACGCTTTCAGGTGCAGAGGTATGGCATTCAGGAATCCAGTGTCATAGATGGGCACCTTGTTAAAAACTATGAACCCTGACTGATGCAGGGAAGATTCCAGGGATCAGAGTGTAAGGCAGAGGCTTGTGACCATTTGTCTAGGGAACTCACCAGTGTTACGGGTATCCCCCACATAGGTGAGCAGTGTCATCACCACCATGATGACCTGAAAAGGAGAAAGATGGGAACCCTGGACACCTGGGTCCAGAAAGCTCAAGATGGGAATGCCCCACAAGTATGTAAGTAATTTTACCTCTGTTTTACCAGTATACAAGCTGAATGTTTGCAAAACTGGTATGCAAAATGGTGTGCTTCTCTCCCTACAGTGGCAGCTGAGAGGGCAGGCAATGTTAAGTCTTATGCCAGGCACCTGAACAGGTTGTGTCGTGAGCATGGTAAGAATGGACTTAGTATGCTAACTGTAGTGCAATAAGCAAAAAAGAGTAAAACATTTACTGCAATAAAGTATAAACAAGAAAAACAGTAGTGCAATAAATGGTCAAGCAGAACTGTAATGCAATAAATGGGCAATTAGAGCTGAAAGAGCTGTAGTGCAATAAAGGAACAATAAGAACTCTATTTCAATAAAGCAATAAAAATACCAGTATCAGTAAGCAAAATGTTGTTCGGCAGGATTGTGTTGTCAAAACCATTGAGTAGAGCTGTATGCATTGATTGTCTACAGTAAGGTTGCTGCAGTCAAGTGTAACACTGTAATTGCTGTAGACAGCAAATCTAATGGCCTCCAAACTGTATTGCTTAAATTATAGTACTGCACAAGGCTGTCTCCAGGACAATATCGGTCACATAATGCTCCCTCTTCCTCAGATAGCAGGTAATAAAGGTATATGGATGAGGCAGCCCAGTCCATGGGTAGATATCATGTGTGGACTTCATGAATATTTCAAACCAATAACAATAAAATGTGGTCTCTAGCAGTGTTGATTCTAAAATACAGTTTTTTTAATATATGCAGTATGGTTGCATTCCATGCATGTGTGTTCTACTATCACTGCAGTCTAGTATAACACTGTAATAGTACTAGAATGCAGAGGAATGTCCAGTAACTTGTACTGCTCAATTCATAGTATAGTTCAAGGTGACCTCCAGTCAGCAGTGACTCAGTAGCTCAGTCTGTTAAATGCCTTGCATACAATACATTTTGCCACACACACACTCCTGGGTTCAAATCCAGTGTTGAGTTGCATTTCAATTACATTATTGTGAAGACAGCAATTAAGGAATGGCTCATGCACTCATTAGCCACACAAAGGATAGCAAATGAAATAACTGCTTTTCACTGCTGGAAATCACAGGCCTGCAGGTAGGGACACATATCACATATCTTTATAGCATTACTATATGTCACCTAGTACTCTGTTATTGGCACAGCTGCCTAACATACGTACCTTAAACACATGCAATAACTGGAGTGTAAAGGGTACCCTCACCCTGTCTCTGCCTCTACAACAAGGCTGACACAGCTGACACAGATACATCTACAGCTTATAGTCCTCCAAAGTGTTCACACTCACTGCTTATATCTATTACCTGCAGTGGCAGCTGCAGCCTGTGATACACACAGCTCTGTGTAAAGGTTTCTGCTACAGAACTACCCTCTGTAACAATGTAGTCTCCTCACCCTAGTAATGTCCATCTCAACAGCTAAGAAAATGGCCCTGTTCTACGTGAAGGCCTTATATATTGCACAGTGGTTGCATGTCATTGGCTAATGATTGTGCATCTCAGCTGTTTTGGCCGCAATTTGCATATCAGAGTCATAGAATGGTTTAGAGGCAATTACCTGCTAATGAGAAGCATGTTAAAATGCAAACAGCTGGCTATGGGCAAACATTCTGTATGAGACATTCCTCACACAGAGCACACTTTTGCAAAACAGCACTAGTAGCACATTTCAACAGAGGAGTTCTGCACTCTATCATGTATATACCTGTTTTTTGTGTATAACAGGATGCAGATGGGAAGGCAGAGGTATGGAGAATAGGGAGTACAGCAGTAAGCCTGTCTTAGACCTGTGGTAATGACATGTCATCAATACACTGCTGTCTTACACACACAGGAGATGTACAATATATCAGGGTTACATTGTTTTTTTTGTCATTGTAGCACACTGGTGTTGGACTGTCCCAATAAAGTGGTCATAATAGCACATTGCTATTTGTCTGGCACTGGTCTTATGACATATTATTGGGTGGCTGGCCTTAGGGGACACACCACAGTGGACCACAGTGTTGGAAAATGATCATACAGAAGAATCTGTCGTGGCACACAGGGTACTACCTCAGTAATGATACTATCTCTGGGGTTCCTATCACATAGTTGAACTTGTACAAGTTCGAACACCATATGGTCGAGACCATAAGTTCGAACTTGTACAAGTTTGAGAGTTTAAATTAAGAGGAGGTTTCCATTCATTTCAATGTGGTGCAATCTCGAAGTTGGTATATTTAAGTAACAGGTGGAGTGGGGGGCACAGCTCCCCCACATGAGGGGTGCAGGGGGGCTTGCTCCACTGCTTACAACAGTTTATTTTGTTTTTACTTCTTTTTTTTATCACTAGTCAAAGTTTAACTTCAAACGGAATGGTTTGAACATTCCGTATTCGAAGTTATAAAACTTTGACTATGTGATATAGATGCTATATCAGTTGTATCAGCACACATAGTATGTTGTCCCACTGTGGGGTATGATATGTGTGTTCGAGCAGTGGATAACTAATGTATCACAGATGGCATGCCCCCTTCTCAGATGTGGAGAATGGAGTAATACTTCAAGGACTATGGCAGCATCATCACATCCTCCTATCCAGGGAGAGGCATAGCAGGCAACAGCGGGCTGCACTGTGGGAAGACATTGTCCGGGATATGAATAAGACTGGCCACCAGGAGAGGACATATGAGCAGGTTCGACACCGCCCTACAGACATGGTGAATACTGCATGACAAAGGGCAGGTGATGTAGCCAGAGATCATGCTGTCACTGGTGGAGGGCCTGCAGCAGAACAACCACTCACAGTCAATGAGGAATTCCTGGTGAACTTAGGGACACATGGAAACTCCCAGGCATCCATCACACCATACATCATGGAGGTGGGTGTCACAGTGTCCACAGCAGAGGAGTGTGCAGATAAGCTTACTATGATCACCACTGTAGTACTGCAGCAGTCATTCTGTCAGGCTGTACATACTTTATGTGGGTGTCAGGTCTATGTGCTGTGGGGGGATAGCTCATTTGAACACTCATGCTTAGAATGTCAGCAATACAGCAAGCAACACAGTAGCTACTGTACATGTGAGATATATGCAAGTATTAGCTTGTTGTGCTGCAACATGCGGTGGTACTGAAATTACCTCACCCTCTCCTTTTTACAGGTCCATTAGGAGTTGTCCAAGGCTGTCGTCCTGATTCTGGTCAGCTTGATACTGTTTTGTTATGGAATATATATATATATATATATATATATATATATATATATATGCTATTAAGGGAAAGGACCAGGATAATTCCCTATGTACAGGTAATGTTGTGTGTAACCGGAGTAAAATGTTTGTATGTTCCAGTCTGGAACAGTTACCTAAGTTTCCTAGAGTGGGTAATCACAGGAGTGTAGTTGAACAAGCAGAAACACTTTTGCAGTTATAGGTCAGAGTGAATAAGCCTCCTGGTGTACATGATGCAATTAATCTGACATTGCTTGTACATACCAAAAGGTCGATGATACATACCTTAAACTTTGAAACTTATATTTGTATATATATTTGTTAAGATAGGTGCACTGGTTTTATGTGTTGTTTTATCAGATATAGCATCATATCCATACCTAAAAGGCACATTGTACTGGCCAAATGTCCCATGATTTACCTGATGTGCTTGTTATAAAGGCCTTGAGTCAAATGTGTATTTTGTTGTGAGGAAGTCTGTTGTGCATGAAAGTGGAGATGAGAAGATGTGAGACTGGTAATGCAGTTGTGGATCCTCATTATTATGACTCTTTGTGGATTTTCCATACATAATAGTGCAGGTAGTAATGTACTGCTTTTGTCTTGATTTCTACAGGTGACTGGGGGGTTGGGGGCCTCTCCCCCACATGACCTGATGTCAGTGTCTCTTCAGACTCTGATGTTGATGGTGGCCACAGTGAGGCACAGTTGGGGTTGTTGGGAGCAGAATCTGTCCCAGAAGTTGACATCCCCCTTCTGCCTCCATTGTCACTGCACATAGTCAGTATGCCCACACATACCCAGTCCCCACAGCCCTCAAATATGGGAGAGTCAGACAGTGGAGACATTGATCAGGCCATTATGGCAACTATGGATTCATTGAGAGTAGGCACTGGCCATAGCTAGAGAGCTGGCAAGGTTCCACACAGGTGGATTGACAGGGATGGTCATAGGAGGACTGCTGTCTGTCTGCCACCTGTTACAGGTGTCACATCACGGGTAACTCGCCACATGTTTTTGGCCATCATGGAGGCACAGGCACGTTCTGAGTGGAACACCAGATGTATACTTAGGGTGTTGAATGCAGCAGAGTCTGACATACATGACTGCCTCCATCGCTTTGGGGGCACTCTGGATAGGTTCACTGATGCAGTAGACAGACAGTAGGCTGAGACAGTGTCTGTTTTGGACCACACATTCTGCTAGAATGTGTGGTTGGAGTTGGCCGGCAGACCCATGGACGTAGGTCAGCAACACCATCTGCTGATAGTCCACGTGGCAGTGCACAGTTACGCTCCTGTAGTGGCAGCACATCCAGTGGTACAGAAGGGAGTGTGCTGTCAACACCGTGACATGGGAGGCCATAGGCACTTATTCGAGAGTGGTCCAGTAGGGTACATGGTCCCAGCAGACAGCATTCACTGTCAGATACTAACACCGAATTTGGTCTTGGGCATGGTGGTGCCAGTGCAACTCCTGGCAGAGCCAGTTCCTGTGTTAAAGGCCAGAGACAGTGAACCTTCAACTCTACCATGTACAGCCCACAGCTGTCCAACATACACACATGTAGGACCAGTGCCAAGCTTGACTGTGTACATGCACACACTTACACACCACTGTCACATGAAGGTCACCTGCAGACACGCACAACACCTCTTCATGCTCCATCTAACCTGTTCCCCTTCCTGACTCAAACACATGTTGTCAACCATTTGGGCCAGCCTAGGCCTCCAACACCCGCACACTTCACCCTGTGCAAGTGATGATACTTGTGCCACATCCTTGTCATCCTGCCCATTTATGCAGGGGAATGAAGCTATGTGTCTGATGCACAGGGTGACTATATTACCTGGCATGTACTTGTGTAATGCAGTATTGTTTTTCCATGCCACTTGTAGTGGTCACCAATATACACTGTATGCTGGCATGTGTCATGAGTATGCAACATACTTTTGTGGACATTATGTTGTATGATTTTTATACTGGCAGTATTGTTGCACAATGTCAGGTATGTCACAGACCTGTGTATTTTTCTGTTCCAGGAGTCTGAGATGATAACCTATGGACACATGGTGGCAGTGAAGCGGCATAGCATGGCATGGCAGCACAGCAGAATAAGGTACACCAGTATATGTGCATGGCTCCATAGGTTCACATCTGTATGACAGTCTACCAAGGACAATGACAGCAGTCAGTGTACTCATGGATTCATTTGTGATAAGGTCTTCTACAGGACAAGGTGTGACCTTGTTGGAGTGCATATGCTGCCTATCTGTAGGGAGCATATTAGATGGATGACTCACTATAAGGACAATAATCTACTATTCACATTAGCACTACATGCTTCTGGGAAATATTTGTCTAGCAGACATAAACACACCTTTGAAACAGAGCCTGCCTAATGGTAGACAGAGCACCTCAGCACATGCTGTCTGTTTGATTGGCTGGCCAGCTGTCATCTCAACATGTGGCGTCTGCCAGAGTCCTTCTTGGACTGGGGCAATATGTGCTGGTCCTGTACCAAGGGGTATACAGATGTCTCTGATTGTGAGGGCTATATGGCCATTATGATAGTTAAGTTCCTATGGATCCATAGCATGATGTATACTGCTGTAACAGCCTCACACACAAACATGGTCACATTCAGGCTAGCACCACCTCCACTCACTGCATGCAAGACATGCCAAGGGACACACATATTTCAAGTTGGCTGTATGTAGATTGGAACACTTACCTATGTACTGGTACACATTACAGATCACAGTACCCGATGCAAGCAACACAGCTCATCTCTGCTAATATTATCAGTTAAAACATATAATGTTTGTTGATATCAGCAAGCCTTGTTGTGGTCAGTCAATTGGGGGGGGCATCACCCACTGCAAATAAAATCTTGCAAAATACTAACAATGTCTACTTTACAAAGGTTATCATATGTACAACACATGGATATACACATGCACTATGATAAGTAGAGTGAGATTAGAATCACTACTTATCTAGGCTTCTATACTACAGATCACAGTACTTATTGCATGTGCCATGGCTAGTCTTGCTACTGTACTGTTAGCTGGTAATCTTAAGGTGGCTAACATCATCAGGCCTTGTAGAATATGGCACTGTGTAAGCCAGCAGGAGGTTACAGGGCCAAAAGTTGCATAACCGTTGCAAGTGGATAGCCCATGAGGGCATGCATGTTGTTTTGCAGGAGTATATACACACACACACACACACACACACACACACACACACACACACACACACACACACACACACACACACACACACACACACACACACACAAGTGGGCTGCAGTGAGATTAGAACCCTACCTATCCAGGCTTATACACTATACACTATAGATCACGGTACTTATCACATGTCCCACAGGTTAAGTCTGGTGTATATGTGATTGCAGGCACAATAGTTGTGCATTACACAAACAAGACTTGTGGTGAACAACATCTGTGGCCTGCAGAGGGATATTGATTCATACTATTATCTGTATCTAGTATTCTAGCAGTGAGATAACCGATGTTATCCTAGCTATGAGTTTACAGTTTCCAGTTTGTCAATATGTGGCTGCTTGCAGTTAGAGAGGCAACACTGTGGGCCTGGACAATGTCCCATGTCCATATGTGAGTTGACACCATTATACATTATACCACCTGCTGACCTGTGTCTGTCTACGTGGTGACATCCAGCAGGCATAGGGGTCTGTAGGTACATGGATTATGTACTGTTGTGCCCTAAGTTTGGATCCTTTGAGCAACATTATGGCTATGTAATAATGCAGTTTAATCACCATTATTAGGGTATGTCGGACAATGCAGACATTTACACACATATTTCTGTATATAACAGGGATGTATATATAAATGTAGCTGTGTGTATGTATGATATGTATATGTGTTCTGTAGATATATGGGGATGTGTATGTATCATTTTAGTATATATATATATATATATATATATATATATATATATATATATATATATATATATTTATATATACTTGACACTACATAGCAATATATATACTATCCATGTGAGAGAGAGATACTGACAGATGGAAATGTATATGTATATATCTGTATGTATAGATATTTATACATAATAGGTAATTTCAATGAAGGGCCAACAGAATTGCACTCATTTTTACCAAGTATACAGGCATACCCAGTGGGACCATCAATACTTATAATGTTCCAAAGTGAACTAAAAGAATGTAACTGGTCACCCTTAAAATACCTCCCACTGGAGGAAGCAGTTAAATACTTTAATTCTAACTTCCTAGCCATATTTGACTACCATGCTCCAAACTTCATAGCCATACTTGACCACCATGGTCCAACCCACTCTATCAGAATTAGACCTAAATCTGCCCTATGGCTTTCAAAAGAAACCAATCAAAAAATCCATCTCAGAAATAAATACTGGAATAAATGGTGAATGACTAAAAGCCCAGAAGACCAACAAAACTTCAGACAGCTGAGAAATGACACTAAAAAAGCTATACTATGACAAAAGAAGCTACTACCTACAATTCCATCAGGCTCACTATAATAAACCACAAACGTTCTGGGCAAGTATTAACCGACTTCTACACCCAGGTCAATCTATCACACCAAACCCACAAGGCACAGACCTGGAAAATCCCAAGCATACTGCCAATGCCTTTAATACCTTTTTCACTGAAGCCATTCAAACACTTGCCAGTCAGTTATCACCTAATAGCTTTCCTATATCTAACTCTAACTCTACCCAACCCCCTTCATTTCTCTTCCAACCAGTCCCAACAACATATATTCTTATCCTTATCCAAAAACTGAAACCACCCTCTCCTTCAGCAGACCAACTACCCGCTGAATATCTACAAAAAGCAGCCAAATCCATTGCCTATCCCATTTCTATCCTGATCAATAGAACCACCAGTAAAGGACACATCCCTGGTATCTGGAAAGTCTCCCATATTATCCCCCTACATAATGGAGGAAGCTCTAATGAATTCCCCATCTACTGTCCCATAGCCCTTCTTTCTCCTTTGGCAAAGATCATGGAAAAATGTATCCACAGGCAAATGCTAGACCACCTAATCCAAAATAATTTACTATCCAGCTGTCAACATGGTTTCAGACCTTCCCACAACATTACTACTGCCCTCCTTTCCTTTACTGACTGTATTAACAAAAACTGTAACCACAATGTGCCTTCCTCTGCATTGTTTATTGATCTGTCCAAGGCATTCGATATGGTAAATCACCAGATACTTATAAATATCCTTAAATCCCTGTCACTAGATAAACTTGCTATACAATGGCTCAAGTCCTGCTTAGATAACAGACAACAGGCTGTGCTTTCGCACAATATTCTATCTACACACCTGCCTGTTAACCTTGGTGTCCCTCAAGGGTCCATATTAGGACCCCTACTTTATTCTATATTTATCAGTGACCTTCACCTAGCAATTCCCCAAGCAACATGTATCCAATGTGCAGATGATTCCACTCTTACATGCTCATCCACATCTAAATCTGAACTTCACTCCCTTACCCAAAAGGTGTTTAACACAGTTGAACAATGGTTTACACAGCGCTGTCTCCTCCTGAACCCCCAAAAACGAAGCTCCTCCTTTTTACTCCTACTCATAATTCTTCCCTAATAGATTTCACAGTAACATTCAATAACAGTACTCTCATATCCCCATAACCTACACCAAACTACTAGGTATCACCATAGACAACAACCTCAACTTCGACCCCCATATCAATAATACACGGAAAACTGTTTAACAGAAAACTAGGCTCTCTCCATAGGATCAAACCCTTCCTTTCTCCTTCAGCTAGAATAACTATTGCTCACACTCATCTAATCTCTACTTTCTTTTATGACTCACCCATATATACAAATCTATCTACAAAACAACGTCAATAAAATGGAAAAGTCCTACAACAACATAGCCAGATTTGCTACAGGAAACCCATTCAGAACCCACCACTGTTATAATCTAAAGCAGCTAGGATGGCTTGAACTGCAAAATCAGCTTAAATTCCACCAACTGACCATTGTCCATAAGACCCTTTACCAACCAACACTCCTGTACTATCAACCCTCATCATCCCTTATACCAATCTGAAGACCCTACGATCATCACATAAACTTCTTGTAGATATTTATTTATTTATAAATAAATAAATAAATAAAATTGTAGATATTTCAAAATCAAACAACAGAGCTGGGGACTCTCTCTTCTCTAATACTGTTGGAAAATCCTGGAACCTACTTCCCAGTGAACGTTGCTCACTTCCCTCTATATCACTTTTCAAAAGCAAACTAAAACTCTTCCTCAGAACACACTTGTTGTGCCCCTGTACTAAGCCTGACTAAGCAACTAGCTCATCTAATCTTGCTTCTGCCTACCATCTTCTTCTCATTAATTAAGTTTTATTTTCCTTAAATTACAACATAACCTTGTCCTACTATATACTCTTACTTGAATCTTCTGGAAACTTATTATTGTGACAACTTTTTTTTTACTAATATAATTATATTATATTATAACCTACCTTCTTTTTTATATTATGTATTAACCTGCATTTTATTGTATTTTACCTGTATTTCTTTTGCACTATGTTATGAATGTCTGCCCACTTTGATTACCTCTGTACTGTACCTGCAACGTGCATTGTACATATGAACTTTTGTATATCAGATTTTGTTTTTGTACATGAAATGTTTTTGCTTTTGTTTCCACGGAGCTTATCTCCCCGGGCCTCTATTGAAAATGGACATGTATCCAGTTAGACTAGCCCGGTCAACAAATGTAAAATAAATAAATGTTACTCAAGGCCGCACCTACCTGTATTCCATTTCAGGATTTTGTATGTTACAGACATTAACATCCGCCCCTGTTTCAGCAATACTGCACTTTACTCAAAATGTCCACAGCATTCCCCACCTGTCTGTTGTACTAAATATGTGACTGAGGCTGGTAATGTTACACCACCAGCAGACAGACAGTCTGTATACCTCTCAACTGTCCTGATTGTCACAGAATCTCCAGAGTTTTGCCTCATATGTTTGCTCACACATTTGTGGTCTTCTGATGCTTTATTGAATGTTGACATCAATACATTCTACTAGCTACAGGCAAACAATTGTGTGTCAGACTTTACATCTTTCAGAATATATGTACTACTGCAACACCTTTAATTCCAGCAGCTGCCTTATGTGACCAAAATTTAAACTCTGCCCCTATGTTTGGGCCTTTGTCCGCCCAATCTTTCTGATTTTGTCCAGATTTCTTGCACTAAGAGGTTGGGAGGTATGACATTCTGTGAAAACACCAACATACTACTACCTCACATGCAAAACTGAGTAATTCCAGATTAGAACCATCAATACCATCACCCATGCTAGCTTCTCTAGTCCGCTGAGCCACATAGAGAAGGGTCATCCATCACACAATAAACAGCATACATATGCACATTGTTATCCTGCATTAAGAGAGACATACAATGTGTGAGTTTTATGTTACACCCCTAAGATTGCCTGGTCCGCTGCTATACCCTAGCTGATTTTCTGTTAAAGCAGCTATATGGGTACACCTCTGTGTTGTGTTTGGGGGGACAACAGCACATTATCAGCTTGGGTAGACAGTTGTCCAAATATCATGTGTTCCCAGTGTTTAACATCTCCCTTGCCTGATGTTATGAATATTTCAACCATGAGGCCTAGTGAAAATTAAGGAACACATACTGTTGAACTGGGTATCAGTTGTCTCATGTGGATGCTAACTCTGACCAAATAGCCTACTACATTTCCTTGCAAAACAACAGCAGATCCATATGTGAAATACCTTATTACAGTAATTCTTACAATTAGTGTGTAGGTTTGAGACTTACCCTGAGAATGCAGCAGTTGACAGAATTGTAGTTCAGGGCTATCTATGTGTGATACAAGTGGTACACACAGCCAATACATGGATGGGTACAGGTTTTGTGGGTTGCCTGCTATCAGTTAATTTAATATATGTATGTGTGTAGGAGTAAGGTGTCAGTCCCTTGGTCCTTAGTTTGTCAGTGAGGGTGCTATGCATTGTCTCTTAACCAATGCCAGGGTGTACTGGGCATGCCTATGTCTGCCTACAGGACATCATCAGGGGCTCCACCTCTGATTCTTCCTGTGAGTGTGGCTGTGGTAACCTAGCACTAGTGGGGGGCTGTGTATCCCTTCCCTATGCTGATCCTGATGCAGCTACTTCCAGAGGATCATACTGTGTAGCATGGCACATACTGTGAACATATGTGCACATGTGGCTGGAGAGTACTGCAGGGCTCCACCAGATATATCAAGGCACCAGAACCTTGACTTCAGCAATCCAAACACATGCTCTATGATGTTCCTAGTTTGTGCGTTTGCCTCACTATGGCATTCTTTAGTGGGTGTGGGTGCATTTTTGATGGGTGTCATCATCCACGGTTCCAGTGTGTAGCCAGCATCCCCCAGTAAATGGCCATGTGGGATGTTGCCCCTAGCAAATATTTGATACAGCTGTGATGCATGCCAGATATGTGAGTCATGATAGCTGCCAGGGCTGCCAGCACACACATTCATGATAATGACCTGGGCATTGCACATGACCTGGTAGTTAATGGAGTGGTACCCCTTGCAGTTGACTTAGATTCTACTCTACTCACCGGTGGTGCCTTGATGTGTACATGAGTGCAATCTATGGCACCCAGTACCTCAGGGTAGTGTGCTATATGGTAGAAGCCCAAGACTCCACAGCTAGACAGCAACAGAACTTTAATGACAGCGTGGTCAATGCGACCCAACACCAAATAAAATTGCAGTAAACAGTCAGTCAATAAGACCCAGCACAAGATTAAAACTCCAGTAACAATAAAACAGTTAAGCTCTTTCACCAAACCACTGTCAGGCTTCATCAGAACAAGTAACAGTGTTTGAACATTTGTTTAAATGTAATCGGCAACATACATATGATCAACAGAAAAAAAGCATCAATAAGCCATTCCCCTCCCACTTTAAAAAAAACATTCACTACATATAGCTCATTAAAAATATATTGTACAATGATTTAAACGTATCTAAATGTATTAATATAAAATCCTTATAAGAATTTTTAGCAACTGTACAATTCAATAATATAAACTGTTACACTAAAATTGCCACGTTGTTAATTTTAATTTTAATTTATGAAACCAGCTCTATAATTTCGATGACCTCAGTCTAAGGACACTACTTATACTGATGTAATCATTTAAGCCCGGGGGTTTACCTGCTTCCAACTTAATTTGCCAGAACAACTCCCTGTATTCAAGTCTGGCCTCCCTGTTCCCATTGCAGGCATCAGATGTCATCTGTTCAATAATCATAAATTTGAACCTAAAGTTAGGACATTCCTTAGAATGTTTACAAAGTGCACTGGTTTCTTTTGCTTTTAAAATATCATGAATGTGCTCATATACCCTCCTTCTAAGGTTTCTTTCCACCTTTCCAACATAAAAACTATTGCATGTTTCGCAAACCACTAAATAAACCACCCCAGAAGTATTACAAGTGAAATATCCCTTACATTTCAATAAATAATTTCTTGATGTTATAAACACTTCATTTTTGTCTATAATATACCTGCACTGATTGCAAGTTCCACAATCGTATGTACCTGATTTACTGTTTTTTATTTATCATTTCGTGTCCCCTCTTTCTAACATTTCTTTCAAATTTGTATCCCTTCTTCTAATACATTTTGGTGTATCAGGTATAAAAGTATTTGTTTCTTCATGCACCTTCAAAATTCCCCAGTGTTTTTTAATAATCTTTTCTATTTCTGTAGAAGTAGAATAAGTGTGTATAAAGGCAGTGCCATATTCTACTTGTGCTACACCCTGTTTGTCTCAAAGGAACAACCTTTTCCCAATAATGGACTGTACTTGACATCCCTATCCCTAGTTACTTCATCTATTAAGCTGTCCACAAGACTTTCTGGATATTTTCTCTGTATAAACAGTTTCCTAATACATTCCACCTCATTAGAGAACACAGATAATTCACTACACATTCTCGAGCCTCTAATTAACTGCCCCTTCACAATTCCCTTCTTTTGAAATTGTGGATGACCACTACCGCAGTGTAAATATGAGTTTGAGAACATGTGTTTCCTAAATATCTTAAATTGGAAGCAGTTGTTCACAAAATCCACGTACAAAGTTACATCTAAATAATCAATTTTCTCTAAAGATGAAGTGCATGTAAATCTTAGAAAATCTATTGTACTATTAATATAGGTCAAGAAGGATGTCAATTTGTCTAATAACCCCTGCCAAAGCAAGCAAATGTTGTCCAAAAACATGTATAATAAACAATACTTCTGTACCATTCAGTTTACATAATAAATTTCCTTTCCCAAAAATATAGAACCAAATTGGCGTACAAGGGGGCACACGCCGCTCCCATAGCAGTGCATTGTTCTTGTTTGTAATATTCACCATTGAAATATACATAATTATTTTTGAGTATTATTTCCATAAATTCTAATATCAAATTCACGACATTTGCTTTCAAATATTTTGCATCTAATAATACCTCTTGAAACCACTCCAAACCTGTACTATGAGGGATACTGGGGAACAATTCTGCCATGTCTATTGTGACCAAATACACTGCTTCACTAAACTTATCATTAGAGATGTTCTTTAAAAAATCACAAGAGTCTTTAGTAATGTAGTTCAAAGAGCCTTATAGTTTTTTTAAATAATGGTCCACAAATATAGCCAAAGGTTCAGTAATGGAACCAGCACCTGACACAATTGGTCTAAAAGCAGGATTTTTTTGTCTTGGTTATTCCAAATACTATTGGGATATGTGGTTTTTCTACATGCAAAAAGATATACAAATTTTTATCCAGTGCTCCTTGCAATAAATGCTCATTCAAATAATATTCAGTTTTAGCATATGTAATGTTAATTTCATTCTTAGAAGCTATACTGTACTTGACTTCATCATTTAAAATTTCAAACATCTTAGTTTCATAATCAATTACATACATCAACACTGCCCCACCACCCTTGTCAAGTTTCCTTACCTTGCATTTGTTACTGTGTAATATCTGAACTGTTCTTCAGTGTCTGTTAAATTCTTCACAGTATTCTTTTTCATATTTAAATTTCTAATGTCTTTCTCAACTAACTCTTCAAAAATCCTTAAAGTTGGGTTAAGTGGGGGGTTAAAAGTGCTTGCTCTACTTAACACCTGCATATCACATTTCCTTCCTTTAAATATTAAGTTCAAATTCAACTTTCTTAAAGACAATTTAACGTTTACCAAGGTTCTCACCAAACTCAAAGGCCTAATGGGAAGAAATTGAAACCCTTTAGTGAATAGAGTAAAACATTCTTCGCCAATCTTTAAATCAGTGTGATTAAAGATGTTAAAATTACCTTTTGTAACTTTTTTACCCCCTTCTTCCAAAATAATGCTTGCACAGTTCACTGTTGTGGATATTGTCCCCATGTCTGGCTGTTGTTTCTTGTGTAAATCCTGTTGTTGCCCCAGCCCTTTCTCCTGTTCCCCCTCCCCTGCAGTTGATTGTACTGGTAGTAGTTGTTGAAATACCCTTGCTTCTGTGCAATTCTTTCGTTTCTTCTGAGGGGGGGGGCAGTTCTAAAGGGTGGCTGTGCACATTGTCTAAATTTACATTCTTTTGGTTAAATTCATCTTCATTCCTACTTTCTCTTTCCCCCACAACCCGACTATATGTTTTTTTCTGGGGTGGGTATGCTTTACCTTCCCTGTAGTCATTTTAATCCCATTGTAATTGTTTTATCTTTCTAACTATTATATTGTCACAGTAAACATCAATATCTTTAAATAGAGCTTCATATTTTACTTTCTCAATGTTAAAAAGACAGTCAATAGTAATTCTGCTGTGCAATACATTTACTTCATTAATGACAGTCGCCTTCTGTTATTCATAATTCCGAATCATTATTTTCAAAAGTTCAATGTCAAACCTGTTAAACAGTTCAAATAATTCTTTGTGAAATACACTGTTCATTTCCACATTGTTTGGGTACTTAAATGAAATAACCCTTTAGGTACCCTGCCCATGGCTACACATTCACCCAAATAGTCTATTTCAAGTTGCAATGTTTTTAAGGTTAATAGTTTCTCTTTAAATACCTTCAATAAGTCTGGAAATGTTTTGTGTGTTTGTGGTCTTTCTTCTGTAAAATTAAACCTCTTTCCATTCCAATTTTCGAAGGTAAAGTCCATTCTATATAAATCTTGTCCATTTTGCATCTGGTTTATAGGTGTAGAAGTGTTTGCCAATTGCGAAAGCATGTCCGCCATGTTAACCGTTGCCTCCTTCCTCTGCTCAGCTAATGTCTGGTTAACCAACGGAAATGGGTGGCCAGTGACATCACAAAGTTGTTGCTGGTTATCTGGCAACCCCGGACCTTTGCCTTTCAGCAAAGCCGACTGATTTGAGGCTATTTGAGTGAGAATCTCTAACATTTTGTTAAATCCCCCTCTCGTGACCGGGGAATTGTAGTTCACATCCTCCAAGTCTCTAAATACATTTGGTGTTTCCTTTAGAGACAAATTTTGCCTGGAGGTTTTTTATATGGAAGAAGTGTTGCATATCGGTGGCCCTTCCTCAGAGGTGAGGAGAAAATATATGTGTTCACTGGAATTTGGTAGCATGGCATCCAGGAGCTGGTAGAGTTTCCTGGATGCTGATGCCTGTGAAACCCCCATCATGGCCCCAGTTGGTCTTTGGAAGGTACATGTGGCTATTATCCTAGGGGCTACACATACCTTTGTTTCCACTGGGATGGTTCCTCTCGGTTGACTCTGGGCCTGAGTTAAGGGTGGCAGAGCTCAGTGAGTTCTTGTAGTATGTCCCTGTCTACCCTGTAGCACTCTACAATCTCCAGCTCATGTAGCTCCTGGAAGGTTACTCTGGGCTTCAAAACTATTCTCCTTCTCAGTCTAGGCCAATTGTCAGCAGCAGCACTGACTTCAGCATCTAACACATACAAATGTAGCAGACCTGCAGCTGCCCCTAACATTCTTTCAGTTAACATTTCCATGTCTGTACTCCATTGGTGCAGAGTATGGGGGAAAAATCAGATTGTAGGGTGTATGCATACTTTATAATGCTCTACTGTAGGCGATGCCTATGTGATTGGCTACCTATGATGCAGTGCACCTGCCTAATATATCATTGACCTCATTTAATGGCCCTAGTGGAAGTTAAGTAAGGATCAACACTAATTAATACATCATTGGCCTTTAGATACTCTGAGCACTGTAGCGCATTACCCAAACAAGTGCCCCATAGGTAAACACTGCTTAGCAGTCAGTGTACAACCCCTCAAACTTCCACGCTCATCAAAGTGGCATGCCATGCAAACACGCAGAAACACACACCCCATAGGTAAACAAAGCTTAGACGTCAGTTCATACCTCCCCAGGCTTCCATGCTTTGCATAGCAGCACGCCACACAAACAGGAGCAGCTATGCTCCAATTAGCTCAGAGGTTAGTAGACACACCCTCTCATGTTGTCAGCTACGTCATCTGTGGACACCAACATGGTCCTCTGCCTACACGGAGGGAATCTGCAGAAACAATTTCCCTATTATGCTATTCAGTAAATCCACCTCATTTGCATAGAGATCCATGCTGACAACCTGGATACTACATGCTTCCAAGCCCTTCCACATAAGCACAGCACCAATGCACCATTGTTGATACTGCATACAGGATCCTGTAATATAGTTCTGTCTCATGATATTAATATTTGATTTTTCCGTGTCTTTTTTGCAACAAGGTATGTTTGCACACTGTGATGTGCAGTGCAGACATGCCAAGATTACAAAAATATATATATATATATATATATATATATATATATATATATATTTTATCATATTTACTGTAACTTTTGGAACACACAGAGGATAGTTTTGCTCATATCAGTGTATGTTATGTCATTTCTGTCTATCTAGCTACATTTTACAGCCCCTTTTGTTTGTCTACAGTCCTATACTCGGAATTTTTCTCTGTACACTTCGGACACTAACACAGGGTCTGCAGGCCTGCCTATGAGCTTGCTGGATCACTCTACCTGACTCATTTGCATGAGATTCTCCTGCTTATGAGGTCATTTGCATGCCACAGAAGGTTCCGTGTTGGCATGCTCATGCACGTCGCTCGGCAGTGCTTACTAAATCTAAAAATGTTCGAGGCCATGTTAGTAGCAAGGTGTGACACCTACACAGAAAACTAATGTGTAGGCTTTATTAAATTCCCACATGACTGCACTATTATCATTGTAAAGAATACTTCTTACTAATAACATTTCTATTTGTACAGTTTTACTAGCTTTTATTGTTCACAAAATATTTGTATTTGTTTATCTTATGCATTTAAGTTAATTTTTTTCAGAAAATGCTCTGGAATGCAAAATGTGGGTAGGCTACACAAGTTAATGAGTTAATATTGTAAAAGGAAGAAAAATGTGGTCAGCAATGTGTCTTAAGATGTAAGGGGGCAGCTAACAGTTTCCATAATACTTTATCTTATGCAGCACATTATACACAGTTATAACATTGTTTGCGTCCAGGCTTAATGACTCACCAAATTTGTTTCTTTATTTTGCATGTCTGGGTAATGAGACAGAGCTTGTGAGACAGTCAGAGATTGTAGAAATGTACTTGTTTAAATGCATTTCCCATTTTACTAGGAAAAGTATGGCCCAGTGAATTACAAATAAATTATTTTGTTTTATCATTGAGATTGCTGATACTTTTCTGGAGGAAAGGAGGGTTGTATAATTGATCTGCATAATCAAAAAGAGGTATTTATATACCTTTTAGCTTGCTCAGTTATCATTTGACATTTTTCCCTTATCACTTGATATCAGTTTTTAAGATTTGTACACTTTATCATTTTATCTCTTTTTGGACATAGCTGTGGTAAATGGTTTACTGACCCAATACTCTTTTTTTGTATTCTGGTCATTTTGTGGCTACCCAGTTGTCAAGAATATTAATTTAAATGTTATGAAAAGGTTTCAACACATTAGAGGAAAAATATATAATGAAGGACCATTGGATTCCATTCATCATTTTGTCATTTTTTTCTAGTGGTATTTCTTTTAGGTGCCTGATGGTGGTTGTGCATGTGGAAGCTAAGGGAGGCTTGCATTTTCACATAGCAAACATTGTCAAGCAGATAATTTGGAAGCACCTACAATTTGAAATCACCTACAGCTCTTCAATTTTAGTCTAGTACATGCCTCGCTCGCAAGGAACTTTCTCCTTAAACTATAAACTACTTCTGTAGGTGTAGACCAACTACCATCAGGCAACCTAAAAATGGCTGCAGAAGTCATAGCCTTCCCTGTATCCATAATAATTAATAGGTCCATTAGCAGAAAGATATATCCCATCACTGTGGAAAAAATCCTATATCATACCACTGCACAATAGTGACACATCTACAGAGTTTAATAACTACAGACCAGTAGCAATTGTCTCCCCCTCTCCAAAATATTAGAGAAATGCATCCATATACAGCTGATGCAACACCTAACCTCAAATAACCTTCTGTCAGAAACATGACATGGCTTTAAGCCCCAGCACAGCACCACGTCTGCTCTACCACAATTTACCAATCTAATAAACTGACATAGAAACAATGGTTTGCTTGTGTCTACCATGTTCTTAGACTTGTTAAAGGCATTGATACTGTCTTGAACCAGCAACTGCCCGTTCAACTCTATTAGAACTTTCACAATACTTCTTGTTCTGGTTTCTTAGTTACTTGTCTGGAAGGCAACAAGCTGTTAAATGGCAACAAACCTACTCACCCTTTAAACCAGTTACTACAGGTGTCCCACAGGACTATATCCTGGGTCCTCTTCTATTCAATCTATTTATTAATGACCTCCACACCTCCACTCATCATGCTTTTAGCTCAGTATGCAGATGATTCAAAATCAATATGTGTGACCTCAGCAATAAATAAGCTCCAAGACATCACCCAAAAATCTTTCTCCTGTATAGAAACCTGGCTCAAAAAATCAAACCTCCTACTCAATACCAAGAAAACTAAGTTAATGATATTCACCTCAAAAAGTTGCCAAAATCAAAGGTGATCTTTTACCATAAAGTCAGCAAATAATACTGTTATTGAAACTGTAACTTACAGTAAACTTCTAGGCATTATAATAGATGACAGTCTCAAATATGATCACCATATACTGTACACCAATAAATCTACACACCCAGAACTAGTCTTCCTTTATAGGATCAATGGATTCCTTACAGGTACTGCAAGACAAATTCTAGCCACCATCATCCTACTGATGACTCCCTTATACAACATTCCTATCCTAACAAACTTAAACAATACTCAAAGAAAGAAACGTGCCTCCTGCTATAATAAATTAGCTAAATTTGCCACCAGTCTCCCTCATAGGACCCACCATTGTCTTAGTTTAAAGTAATTAAACTGGCTTGAACTGCACAACTGTCTAACATATTCAGAACTGACTAAAACACACAAACTCATTCAAGATAGGTTCATAGGTTCATAGGTTGGTACTAGGCAATCAGCCCTAGGGCCTATACAAGCCTAGCCATAACAATTCCCTGGTTCTTCCCATAATATTTACCTCCCTTGTCTCCTGTTTAGCAGGGTGACTGATGTGATCCCCGGGGTGAATTTCTTATCAACCATCCAACCGTTAAGGTTCCTTTTGAAATGGGCCAAAGAGGCACTCAGCTTGACATATATGGCAGTCTGTTCCAGAGTATGGGGAGTCTTTGAGTCAGGAACCTATCCTCCAGCATGTTTTGTTCATTGTGATGACCAGGTTTAGATCCCTGGAGCATGTGGCTCTAATGGATTGGGATTTCTTTAAGTGTAGCATGTCCAATAGCTCTGGGTTTGACATGACCTTGTATGTTAAGCAGAGATCACCTCTGAGTAGACGATATGCGACAGAGTATAGCTGGAGTTTTTTTTAGACGGTCAGCATAGGGTATCTGCTTTAGGCCTGTCACTCTTTTAGTGAGGTATTTCTGTGGCTTTTCCAGTTGTTGCTGATGTCTTGTGAAGTACATACCAAACGCAGCATTGTACTCTTTAATGGGTCTAATGAGGGATGAGTACAGTCGGACAATGACTTCCGTTCTTCTGGATGAAAAGTACTTAGTGATGAGATGTGCCACATAGAAGGATTTCCTGACTATTGTGGTGATGGGGTTATCGAAGTTGAGACCGCTGTCCTTCTGTGTCCCTAAGTCCCTTATCACACTTTTGGTGTTTAAATCCACTGTATCGCTGCACACGTCCGTGTCTTGGGAAATCCACACACCGCTGCTCTATTAAAATGCACCAACGACCTCAAGCAGTAAAATTGCAAACAAATGACCCAAATGGTGACAAAATGCTATAAATGATTTAATCGAATAAAAAATCCAAACTCCAAGGTTAAGCGCTTTCACTTGTATAAACACAAGCTTCATCAGAACACAAAAACTGACGAAATCTGATCTTAAATAACTTTTTTGGTGCCAATACATTTGAATCTATCTTACAAAATTTAAAGACATACACACCCATTACCTAACCCTACAATCCTACCATGATTAATTATTATGTTGCATACAATATAATAAATTGTGACCATAATTATAATAATAACATAACCATAATAACCTTAGTATACGAAAACATAAAAAATATATTAAATATATATCAAACATCCAAGGGATGTCAGTTAAAAAATAAGAATAAAAATATATATAAAAATATATTTATAAAATATGTATAAATCAAAATATAAAATAGT
Organism: Protopterus annectens; assembly: GCF_019279795.1. Taxonomy (NCBI): domain Eukaryota; kingdom Metazoa; phylum Chordata; order Ceratodontiformes; family Protopteridae; genus Protopterus; species Protopterus annectens. The sequence goes on from NC_056737.1 coordinate 1,279,251,554, forward strand.
CACAGGGAATATAAAAACTTTTGTACAATTAATGTGTACCTAATTGACACTCCAATATTCTTTTGACTCAATACAATACATACCAAAAACTGCATTCAATTCGAAGACAACAAAGGTTTGATAGATATGGTGTCATTAAGACCAGGTAAAACAGAAGCATCGGTATAAATTTGCCACCAGAGTTCTTTATATAAGAGCATACCTTTGAAGTCTCCCCCTCTTGGGTCGACCTTCAAAGTCTCTACAATACCAAAACTGAAGTAATGATTGTCACCATGCGCTTTAATATGCCTATAAAGCACATTTTTTTTTCATCCTTTCTTTTAATACTGTATAGGTGAGAGTAAATGCATCTATTAAACCTCCTTTGGGTCTTGCCTATGTAGAACCCAGTGCAGGTCCTACATATGGCAAGATAGATGACCATTTTGGTTTGACAGTTTCCTCCACAAAATCTGATGTGAGTATGGTTATAATTGTCCAACGTCACACTATCACCCTGAAATATAGATAAATAATATTAAATTGGATAATGCTTATTTATCCAAATGCATTGAAATGCACGTAATCCCTATGGGTCTCAGGTTTTTTAAATACCCATTGGGATTGGATGTCACAGAGAATATTATACAGGAATTCAATAATTTTTTTGACCAAAGTGGTTTCAAATACATGTCACTACTCATGAAGTTTAATGATGAAAAGTTAATTCATTTAATACAGGAGGTGGAAGATTTAAATAATTTGATTAGGAATGATTTACTTTTTTCCCAATGGGAGAAATTGTACGTTAAGCAGTTTTCGAATGCAGAGTATAATAGACAGAAGGTTTATGGTAGGAAAATGAAAAAATTCCACAGGGATTTGGAACATTATAAAAGTGGGAGAGCCTATTTGTGGGATAAGAACAAATATAATACCAATAAAAATAAAAACACTAATTACAATTCTCACATCAACAGACACACTATAGAGAATTATTCAGGAAATGGTAAGAATTATACACAGCCAAATCATCAAACAGTGGATAATTCTGATTTTTTATACACAGAACACAGAGGAAAGGAAAAATATTGGACCAGGGGGAATTGGAGAGGACAGCAGTATCACCAATATACAAGGCATCAGTGATGGTAAAAGAACAAGAAGGTTCTATTGCAGATAGGGATGATACAGCACACGACAATAAAGATGAAAAAGGTGTTATACACAATGGTGTTATTTTTACCTATAGGAATTTCAGCATTTATAATTATACTGGGTATGAACTTTCCACAAGCCATTTTGATCTGTTGTCTAAAGGGATTAAATATATTCCCACCAATAAGTCCAATATAGTAGATTGTATTGGTGAAGTCAAAAGGTATGTTAGAAAATTTAATTTGGCTATTATGTATAAAGATACACGAGATGTAGGTACTCCATATCATACAGATAACACTTTAAAAGTATTGAAAAAGAGGAGTACGTATATACCCCCCATGCACCCTACTATTTTAATGTATGATAAAGTAGTGACTCGACAACTTTATCAGCTTAACAAGCAGTTAGCAGGCACTCAATTTCAGTCCAATGTTTCTGTTGCAGAACACAAGGTATTACAGGAATTGAAGAATGCCAAAAGCATTAGAATTATGAAACCAGATAGGGGGGGGTTGTTATTTATTACAGTCTTATGTATAAATGCAAAGTACACGATCTACTATACAACTCAGGTAACTATTCAAATGTTTCCCTTAATGAAATTAATATCAGTTACAGAAAAATTGATGTGTATTGAGGAATTTCTTATTGATAATAGGATTAACATTGACATATACAAGTATATAAAAGTAGATTATCCCACTTTAGCCACTATTGTGGGTATTCCGAAGGTACATAAAAGAAAAGAGGATCCCCCTTTTAGACCAATAACATCAGGGAGCAAATCCAAGACCTTTCCCATGGGCAAAGTGATTGACACATATTTAAAACACATACATGGTAAAATTTCCCACACAGTCAAAAACTCATGGGAATTTCTAAGAAGTTACCCTACCTATTTATCTCAAAAAGATATACTTTTTGTGACTATTGATGAAATTGACCTGTTCTCATGCATCCCTAAGGAGGAGGGACTTGAGGCTTTTGCATGTAGTATCAGGAAATATGCAGACATCAATTGGGATACCACATGTCTCCTCATTGACATGATGTCACTGGTTCTCGATCATAACTATATATTCTTTGAAGGAGAACATTTCAGGCAAACTAGAAGAGTAGCTATGGGAGCCGCTTGTGCTCCCATCTATGCTAACCTGGTTATGCTTGAGTGGGAAGAGACTAATATTTTTGTAAGTATATACATGAAGCATATCAAATATTATTCCAGATATCTGGATGACATCTATCTGGTATGGGATGGAGGAGACAATATGTTGGACCAATTTTTGGAATACATCAACAATACCAATAGTTTTCTGAAATTTCCCTTTTCTAAAAACAACAAAGGTCTAGCATATTTAGATACACTAGTTAGTAGAGAAAACAACATGTTTAGTTCTAAGATTTATAGGAAAAATACATTTACAAATGATTATTTAGAAATTTCCAGCAATCATCCTAAGAGGCAGTTTATGAACATATATAAAGGGCAACTCATTAGAGCAGTCAGGATGGCATCTGTATATAGTGACATGTTAGATGAAGTGACATTCATTACCTCATTATTTAAGGATAGAGGTTATGATGTCAAAGCTATGTCAAAAGTTAAGGATTATGTCATTAATGAATGGGGGGAAAAATACAAGCCCCTGTTTGGAGAAAGATACAACAATAGTGTTGTTAAGGAGATATCTAAAATGACTGACAAGACGAGAGATGACAGGTCGTTTAATAGGACATGCATTTTGGAATATGGAGTACACACAGGTAAGGTTAAGAAAATTCTGACCGTTAATTGGCATATAATCTTAGCTGATCAGGAAGTTGTACCTATTTTAAGTCATGGCCCCATATTTGTTAATAAAATTGGCATCAATATTAAGCTAATTTTAGAGAGAAGTCATTCTTATAAGACTCCCTTATATAAGAATACAAGTAAATGTGGAGCTTGTAATCAATGCCATACTATATTTCAGGGTGATAGTGTGGTGTTGGACAATTATAACCATACTCACATCAGATTTTGTGGAGGAAACTGTCAAACCAAAATGGTAATCTATCTTGCCATATGTAGGACCTGCACTGGGTTCTACATAGGCAAGACCCAAAGGAGGTTTAATAGACGCATTTACTCTCACCTATACAGTATTAAAAGAAAGGATGAAAAAAATGTGCTTTATAGGCATATTAAAGCGCATGGTGACAATCATTACTTCAATTTTGGTATTGTAGAAACTTTGAAGGTCGACCCAAGAGGGGGAGACTTCAAAGGTATGCTATTATATAAAGAACTCTGGTGGCAAATTTATACTGATGCTTCTGTTTTACCTGGTCTTAATGACACCATATCTATCAAACCTTTGTTGTCTTTGAATTGAATACAGTTTTTGGTATGTATTGTATTGAGTCAAAAGAATATTGGAGTGTCAATTAGGTACACATTAATTGTACAAAAGTTTTTATATTCCCTGTGACTATTTTATATTTTGATTTATACATATTTTATAAATATATTTTTATATATATTTTTATTCTTATTTTTTAACTGACATCCCTTGGATGTTTGATATATATTTAATATATTTTTTATTTTTTCGTATACTAAGGTTATTATGGTTATGTTATTATTATAATTATGGTCACAATTTATTATATTGTATGCAACATAATAATTAATCATGGTAGGATTGTAGGGTTAGGTAATGGGTGTGTATGTCTTTAAATTTTGTAAGATAGATTCAAATGTATTGGCGCCAAAAAAGTTATTTAAGATCAGATTTTGTCAGTTTTTGTGTTCTGATGAAGCTTGTGTTTATACAAGTGAAAGCGCTTAACCTTGGAGTTTGGATATTTTATTCGATTAAATCATTTATAGCATTTTGTCGCCATTTGGGTCATTTGTTTGCAGTTTTACTGCTTGAGGTCATTGGTGCATTTTAATAGAGCAGCGGTGTGTGGATTTCCCAAGACACGGAGGTGTGCACTGATACAGTGGATTTTGGCATTTTGTTCTTAGTCTTCCCATTGTTCGCATTGGTGGTTTACTTTTGGTGTTTAGTGTACAGCCACTTATGTGGTAATTCATGGGTACATGTCTTTTTCCCAGAGGGGATATAACTATACATTTCTTGGCATTGAGCTTGAGCCCATGGCTCAAGCACCAAGCATCTGTTTCTGTAAGGCCCTTTTGTAGAATATCCACATCATTTGGGGATTCAGTAATGGCTCCCAGTTTGCAATCATCTGCAAACTTTGTTAGCTAGAGTTCCTTAGTGTTGGCCTAAACTTCAGAGAAGTAGATGCCAAACAAGAGTTGTCCCAGGACTGAACCCTGAGGTACTCCACTTGTCATTTGTCTGGAGCTGGATTTGGAGTTGGCTACTTTTACAGTGTGGGTTCTGTCAGTAAGCCAGTTGGCAACCCATCAAGTGACGTAGGGATTAATGCCAAGCTTAGTAAGTTTACCTATGTCTCCATAGTGGTGGATGGTGTCGAAGGCCTTGGCGAGGTCCAGATAGACTGTGTGGACTGCCCTACCCTCATCCATGGCTCTGGTGACTGATTTGAAGAAGTCAATCAGGTTGAAGAGACAAGATTGGCCCTTTATGAAACCAAACTGAATGGGGTCCAGTGTTTGAAGGTTGCCAATGTCTTTGTTTAAAAGTTCCATGATAATTTGTTCCATGGCTTTGCAAATCAGACTCATCAGACTGATAGGATGATAGTTCCTGGAATCCAAGGTGATTCCCCCCTCGAGAAGTGAGATAACTTTAGCTTTGCGCCACTCATTGGACATGAAGCCTGAGGTGAGGCTATGATTAAACATGGCACTTAGATGAGGTGCCACTTAATTTTGTAGTTCATGTAGTACACAGCCTGGGATGTCGTCTGGTCCCATGGATGCTGTATTCTTAGCTTTGGAGAGTGAATTTCTTACCTGTGTGGCTATGATTATCAGAATTTGGCAGTCTTTTGGTATTGAGATGGGCCCTTTAGGGGGTGAGAGGGGGGTGAAGTTGGCACTGAATCGATCTGCCAGGATATTGGCAATATCCTTGGGATCAGTATATGTAATTTATTTATTTTTATTTTATTTTACATTTGTTGACCGGGATGGTCCGACTGGATACATGTCCATTTTCAGCGGAGGCCCGGGGAGAAAAGCTCCACAGAGGAAAAAGTTACACTTTCAATTATATACAGATAAGTACACTACCTAATGCAAATACATAAAATTCGAGGTTCACATAAACAGAATTAGAGATACACATAAATACATCACAATTGTTTTAGATACATTGTAGTTGATATTCTAGGTTGATATCCCATTGCTTATAGAGTCAAGTCAGGCAATGGGGAGCTTGACTTCATAAGTACCCGTGATGGTGGAATTTAGGGGGTGTGAGCTTACAAATTATTTGGACTAAGGGGACGAAAAAAAAACACCTGGTCAAACAGGTGGAGAATACTACTAGTTGGGTGTCAGAGAGAACTAGTCTGGGTTGTTACATGGGCACAGCCAATGTTCTTTAAAAAATTGTTTAAGATTGTTTTGAATAGATATTGGGATGTAGTAAGTCTTAATTTATTGGGGAGGGAATTCCAGACTTTACCTATAGAGTTAGCAAAGAGGGCTTCTCCGGCAGAGTTGTTGGATTTGATGGTTTGGACCAGGACTCTATGTGAGGAGCGAAGACAGCTAAGATTAGAGTATGGAGTAAGAAGATTTTGCAAGGAGGGGGTTTTATCTGGTTGCTTAATAATTTTAAACGCTTCTGTGAGTTGGTTTAGTTTGAGAAGATTAGATAATTCTAGCCAGTCAAGTTTCCTTAGGTTAATGCAGTGATGAGTTCTGTAAGGACCACCTACTACAAATCTGGCGATGTGATTATAGGCAGCAGAGAGTTTATTGATCTCGCTTTTGTTAAGGAATGAAAGCACAGGAGAGGCATACAGTAATGTAGAAAGTAGATGCGTACGGGAGATGGTTAGCTTGGCAGTAGGGGTTAGAAAGTTTTTAATTCTATACAAGGAACCAAGTTTCTTATTTACAGTCTTTATGGTTTGACTGATATGCATATCAAATCTAAGCCTACTATCAATTGTGACTCCTAATAGTTTAGTGTTGGTAACAGGCTCAGTCATAATACCATTATTAGATTGCACGAAGAATGGACAATTATTGGAATGGGCTGTGGGTTGGACTGATGGACTAACTGAGGTGGGAAGAAATACTAGTAACTTGGTTTTTTTTTGGATTTAGAATGAGTTTCCGTTCTGAGAGCCACTTTTCAACTATGGTAAAACAGTTTTGGGTTGTTACTTGTAGGTCAGGGAGGGAGATATCCGAGCAAATCAATGTGGAATCATCTGCATACTGGATGCAGGTGGCCTTAGGGATGACTGAGTAAAGGTCGTTTATGAATACAGAGAAGAGAAGAGGACCAAGTATGGAGCCTTGGGGGACCCCTATGGTATTTGGCAATAGTTGAGAGATCTTATTTTCCCATCGAACTGCCTGTTGTCTTCCAGAAAGGTAAGCTTTGAACCAGCTAAGAGCCGGGTAATCAAGGTACAAGGATTCAAGAGTGTGTAGTAGTAGTTGGTGGTTGACCATGTCAAAGGCTTTTGACAAGTCAAGAAAGAGGGCTGAGGAAATTTTTTTGTTATTACGGTTTTTATTGATTGAGTCAGTAAATGAGAGTAAGGCGGTGGTCGTACTATGGTGGGGTCTGAAACCATGCTGAGATTTGGACAGTAGATTATTTAGGGTGAGATGGCTAAGGAGTTGTTTATGAACACATCTTTCCAAGATTTTGGCTATTGGCGACAGTATTGCTATAGGTCTATAGTTTGATGGGTCAGTAGAGGTGCCACCCTTATGAAGTGGGATGACATGGGCTACTTTCCAAATGGAGGGGATAGTGGCCTCAGTTATAGTTCGGTTAATTAGAATTGAGATGGGATATGCTATGACATCTGCTGCTATTTGTAGGTATTCAGCTGGGAGTCGGTCGGCCGACAGGGTGGTTGGTTTAAGTTTCTTCAGTAGTGATCTAATATAGGAGGTGGGAGCTGGCTGGATAGTAAAGAGGGTTAGAGATTCATCATTAACCTTGGTCGGAGGGGAGGAAGGATGGGGAAGTTGATTAGCCAGGGCCTGAATGGTCTCAGTGAAAAAGGAGTTAAAAGTATTAGCGACCTCTACTGGGTTTTTTCCAATTAGTGTTTCTGGGGTGGGAGTAGTTGCTTTCCCTGGGTGGAGGAGGGTGTTTAAGCCTGCCCAAAACTTCTTTGGATTGTTCTGGTGTTTCTCTTGGAGGTGACAGAAGTAGTTCTTTTTATCTAGGGTGGAGTTTTTTTTTGTTGAATCCTGTTGTAGCTCAGAGCAGATCTGAGCATTGCCATTTAGATTCTTCACATAACTATAGAATGCCTTGTGGTTGTCCTTGGAATCTTTGGCAATTTTATTTTTGTAACTAGCTTTGGAGGATTTTATGAGGGATCTCAGCTTCTCACTGAGGCTGGTAAGGGAGTTTTTTGCATCCTGGGAAGTTCCTCTTTTCTGCAACAGTTTCTTCCTTCTGTTGTATAGTTTGTTTATGGCAGGGGATCACCAGATTGCCTTCCTTTTTTTGGAGAAGAGCGTCTTGGTTCTATTTGGAATGGCACAATTCATGCATGAGTGGATGTACACATACAATGCCTTAGTGTAGGATTCAGCAGTCAAACTTTCAGTTCCCCTCTGTATGGGTGTCATTGTCACTTCTGACTTGAGTAGCATGAAGTTGGCTTTGGAGAAGTTTTTTATGGAGGTTTCCCTACTGGGGGGTGGTGGTGGGATGTGGACATCAAGAGTGATTAGCTTATGGTCAGACCTGACCAAGGAGGGGGTGACCACTGGTGTGGAGCATTGATCTCCCATATTGGTAATGACCAGGTCTAGGATATTTGAGCCCCTTGTGGGACTATGGATTAGCTGATCCAGGGCGTTGGAATTTATGAATTCCAAGAACCATTGGGCAAAGGTGTTGGCACCCAAGTAGTTTTCCCAATTAATGACAGGGTAGTTGAAAGTATTAGGGTGTTTGGTTGTATCTTAATATTTTCCAGTAAGTTAAAAAAGGTGTAGTGAGAATCTTAGGGCATGGTGGAGGATCTGGAACAAGCTACAATTTGTATTGCAGTCTTACCTAGTGTTAGTTGCACCTGGAGAATTTCAGATGCATTGTTTTGGCCAACTAGCCTGAAGGTGTGAATATCCTTGGTGAATATTGATACTCCTCCACCTTTAGTGTTTCGGTCCTGGTTTGGTGACCGAAAAGTGTGGTAAGAGTTGTAGCCTAGTATTGCAGGGGTGCTCTCTGGAGCCTTAAACTAGGTCTCAGTTACTGCACAGATATCGATGTTCTCCATTTTTAGGAGTGCCTCGAAAGAGTGCATTTTGAGGTTTAGACTTCTAGCATTGAGTAGCATTACCTTCAGATTTTGCATGCTTTTATCTGTGGCAGTGGTGGTTTTGTCCTTTGAGCCTTGTCTAAAGAAGGCACTATATGAGTGGCAAGAGCCTTAGCCAGTAACCTGAATCCCAGGGGTGAGAGGTGCAGACCATCTCTGGCAAAGCATCGTGGTCTGTCGATCATTTCGTCCCAGGCAGACAGATACTGGATCCCATTTGAATGACACCAGAAGCTTAGCCAATTGTTGATGTCAATCATTTTGTGCTTGTACTGTGGTATCATTCTGGGCGAAGGCAGGATGCTACTCAGGACTAGGGTCATACCTGCCTGGGCCACATGATCTGAAAACTCTTCCTTGTCTCTTTTCATGTAGCCCATGGGGGTATGTCTCAAGTCATTCACTCCAACATGGACAATGACAGAGTCATATTTGTACTTGTTGTGGAGTGACTTGAGTGCATGCATTATCTGGTGGATCCTGGCACCCAATAGGCAGCCGACAGTAATTTTCTCCTTGTTCAGCCTGGTGAGTGGGACATCAGTGTGCCTCACTATAGAGTCACCTATGACTAAAGTGTTGGGTATGTTGTCTTGCCTTAGGGGCTGTTGTTTGGTGGCACACTGGTGTTTTGAGCTCTGTGTCACTTCGGTTGTGATTGGTGTTTGTGTGCATTTCAGCTTTGGAGGTCCTTGTTGCTTGGGCGGGTTAATATTAAGGGCCTCCGCATAAGTGGGTTTAGTGTTACTATGTGTGGATGTTGCTGGCGTGGGTTTTGAAGGGCTATGAATTGCTTGAGGTGTAGTGCAGTTGTTAACCTTCTCCTCTTGACTGTCTAGCACAATCTTGGCTAGAGAGAGCTTTGCTTCCAGTTTGGCTATGTAAGTGCATCTCTCACAGGTTGTAGAGTTGGGTGGTAGGAGGAGAGGGTTGTCTGTGTACTTGAGGCAATTGCTGCATTGCCCCAGTATGCCTAGATTCACCAGGTGGACAGGAGAAATCACCGGAAGCTGACCCTTGGACATGCCTGGTTCGGTGTTTCTTTTGTAAAGTACAAGGCGTGTATTCCCTTACCTTGGCAAGGTACTTTGCAATTATAGACTGTTTAGTGCCTGTGATTAATTTCTCCTTATTAACAAGGAGAGTTGAGTGCCTATGTCAATTTAAGGCTTCCTGGTGCTTTTCAGTAGGTTTTAGAGCAAGTACTAGTCACAGGGATTCATATTTTAGTGCTACTACTGAGAAACCAGCTAGTTCTAAGGGAAAATTTGAAGAGCAGAAAAATGCCCTGAACTACAAAATTTATTACTACCCTACTGTCCAGCAAGGGACCTCCGTTCTAGTGACAAATTCTTATTACTTACAAATAAGTCAAATAATGTTGCAGGAGAGTTGTTTTACTCCCAATGCATTGCTAAACTCTGGAATAGTACCCCATGCAAATAAAACTCTCAGATAAACTCAGTAGTTTTAAACCACTGCTTAATCAACATCTTAATCAATCCTGGTACTGTACATGCTCATCAGAGGGTTAAAACATTTTCACTGTACAATACTATCCAAATACTCTCCTTAAACATAATTTTCTCAGCCTCTTACTGAAATGGCAAAATGTATTTATTTATTTATTTGACAACTGGGTTAGTCTGACTGGGTAAAAGTCCCTTTTCAGCATAGGCCTGAGGAGAAAAGCTCCAGTAGTAAAAAAAAGACAATAAATAACATGGTAAAATATTTACAGAGAATTAAGATTTTAAAGAACAAATAGGCTAACTAAACAACAAGGTCAATTATTAGGGTCTATATTAGATGAACGAATGCTTAAAATGTTGAGTATGACATGCTCGACAGCTTTTAAACATTCATCTAAGCGAAACCCCAGAATGTCGAAACAAGGAGTTTCAAAAAATTATAGTCGGCTAGCTGTCAGGAAGCCAACGGCTGATGGCTAAAATGTACTGTACACCATTACTACCTCCCAAAAAAACAAAAAACAAAAATAAAAACAAAAATAAATCAACAAACAAAATAAAGTGGGGGGCTTCACCCCCACCCCCCAATGTGGGGGGCTGTGCCCCACACAAACATCCAACTTAAATATACCAACTCTGAGATTGCACCACAGTGGAGGACTGTCATAACATTTCACAGAGTGAACATCAAGACTGCACCACAGTGGAGGACTGTAAGAATGGCTAGACAGTGTGAACGTTCTGACGTCAGCTGTTGGCTTCCTGATGGCTGGCCAACTATAACTTTTTGAAACTCCTTGTTTCGACATTCTGAGGTTTTGCTTAGATGAACGTTTGCTTAAAATCTGTTGAGCATGTCGTACTGGACATTTTAAGCATTTGTTCATCTAATAGGGAATCAATTATTGCAGGTTAATAATAATTGTATAAAGAAAGAAAAAAATAAGCTTATCCACTATAAAAATGTCAAAAGTCATAAAACTGCATAATGAGAATGTACAATAAATAAGACATAATAGTGTGCAGCTACTTAACAAGCCAAGGTATAATAATAGATAAAGGAAGAATAAATGAAAAAAAAAAGGTCAGCATCTAGGAAAAAGAAATAAAGCAGAGAGACATAGAGAAGTTATAGTATAGAATATCGAGAAGAGAAGAAAGTGAGGAAAAACACTATGGTAATAGAAGCTAAGAGGACAACATACAGATTGGTAGTGTTATTTTGTTTTATAGAGTAAGCAGTATACAGAGGGAGGAGAGGAAGGCAGGAATTACATTGAGTCATTACAAAACATGGCCATGAATTATGGAGGTTATCTTTTAGTGCTATTTTAAAGTTTCTAGGCTTAGTGATAGATCTGATATTTAGTGATAATTTGTTCCAAGCATTTGCTATGGAATAGCTGTAAAGTAGTTTGCCAATATTTTTATTGGGCCTGTAAACTTGCAGAAGGTTCTGTTGAGAGCAAAACATTTTTATATATAACAGCTGCCTGTACAATCCACCAAGTTGCATATGTGCTTTCTCATTAATAATGTCCACCTCTGTAAAATTTTAGAATGTATAAATGTAACTACTGCTTGTGTATAAATGTAAATAGAAATGTAACTACTCTGTGTTTGACTGGAACTTAGCATAATGCAATGTAAACAGATGGAGCTTTTCTTCCTGGGCCTCCGCTGAAAATGTATATTACCCAATCAGAGTTTCCCAGTAATCAAAATAAAATACAAAATAAATAAATAAATAAATAAGTGCTCTGCATGCTAGAACACTTTAGGTGTGGTATTCATAGTCATTGCTCTTAGGCATAAAGGCAATCTGTGCAGGTCATGCCTAATGATAGCCTTGGTATGATTCATAGAGGTCCGCTCGGCATAGGTGTAGCCACTTTCAATGAACAGTTAATGTGATGGAAAAGAGAACAGCCTCATAACTTCTTATGCCAATGAGCCCTCTTCTTACATGTTTGAAATTCTTAGTCATTTTTTAAATGTTTTAATGCCAAGCATAGAGGTGCTATAAAAGGCAAAGTTGCATCTTTTTATCTACTTTGTTTGCATTTGGCAAAGAGTCTTGCTGTAGATGCCAGCCTAGGTACTTTTCAGTATGAGCTGCTTCTCTTACCCAAGCCAAAACTACAAGAGCTCAGCCATACTCTCTGACCAATACTGCACAGATACAGACAAAGATTAACTCATTATAACATTGATAGTCGAGAAATTCTTAATAGATTTAGAGTGGACAAGGATATTGTAAGGGCTTTAGTGAGTTTGCATCACCTACAGAGAGTGACTTGGGGGGTGCATGACCTTCTTATACCTGTGAATGCTAAGACATGTATACTCATTACCACACTCACCAGTGGGACCTTCCAGAGTCAGAGTGGGGAAATGGGTATTTCTCTGGCTTCAGCCTCTCGGATACTTCAACAATTACTCATCATACTCTTGGCATGTATCAATCAGTATACTGTATAGCAGTATTCTATCTGCCAGTCTCACTGAGGCAGATCCATGTGGGCCTTCTATGAGATGGCATGTTTTCCTGTGATTCTTAATGTGATAAATTTTACCTATAATGCTATTACGACCCCATCAGGACAACTAGGGCAGTAATACTAAAACAGGGAGAGCGAACATTTCATCAGAATGTTAGTTCAGCATCCTGGTAATGCCCGTGATTCTCATTAGTGGCATACAAGCTCACTCTACTGCCATTTTCTGCATGGCAGAATGTACTACAATCATTTTGTTAGTAAGCAAAAATTTTAACTATATTTATTAGATTAGTTACATTTGGAAAATGTATTTTTTCATACTAAACCACCCTTCCCTTTTTCTGTCTCCCCCACTTTTTTCTTTTCATTTCCAGGTTATGTAGGCTACCTACCTGAACCATGGTTGATGGCATCAGTCCCTAACCCTAGGGGAGGGCTGCTGAGGAAAGATACAGTATTGCCCTGTCCCAGACTTGAATTGTCATTAAGCTAGTGTTTGGTCTGCTTAAAGCCCACTCCTGTTGCCTGGATGAGACTGGAAGTGTCCTTCAGTATGACCCTGCTACTGCATACAGGATATTGACCATATATTGCATTTTGCACATCATCATCATGTACTGGTCCAGTTGTGAAGTGGCATATGATGGCAGTGCAGCCTCTGTTATCGTTCAGTCCACCAGTAATGATAGTGTTGGTGGCCAATCAGCAGCAGTAGTAGGCGACCTTAATAGGCAGTATCACGCATGGTACATGGCTGCACAGGACATTCAGGTTAGTATTTCCTTTATTATAAAAAACACAATGTCCTGTTTGGATACAAGACATCAGTATTCTTTTGGTAAAACTTGGCTAGGCTTAGAAAGGCCACCAGGTCATCAGGCTAGGAACAGTCTATGAGTCTATGAATCTACATAATGTATAACTGATGTACACAATACTATGTGGGGTCTATGCTGTGTGGTGCAAGGCATATTGTCACTGTACATCAGAGATTCCCTCTTAACATTAAAGAAATTAATATTTTTGTTATAAATCTGCTTTATATGTCTATTTTGTTTAGTGTCAGCATACAGTCAGTGTCATGTCTTAATGTTCACGGACATATGTGCAGATAATTGCATTGGCAGGAAGTAAAATGCTGAGTAAGTCAATTTGTTGTATGTGGTTAGTTTAAGTGCTTGAACTGAAATATTCATATCATATATTTAGCATTAGTATTTTTCTGTAAGAAAGTTCAGTAGATGAGAATTGCTCAGAGAGGATTTGAGTTAGTAAGTGAAAGAAATGTATGTGTATAAGCATGTATTGGTACAGTATTCTACCTTGCAGTTTACAGAATGCGATCACTTTAACAAGAAAGAAAAAAAATGATTACATTTCTTATAGTATGTTCTACTTCCTCTGTACTTTTTTCAGATATAAAAAAAAAACAAACGTTATTCTCTATTAGGGTCCTACACATCAGTTCATTTCCACCTGTTATAGACACTAACCCTTGTGCCATCAGAAGTTCTACCAGTTATCATTTGTGCAATGCTAAAGATGAACTGGCAACCGTGCTAGTGTTGCTAGCAGGATTCATTTTAATATTGTAATCATGTATCTTCCATGTGTAGCAGGCCATCAGTTTGATACTACATTGTATTCTGTAGATTCCCTCTTTTATTATTTTTTAAATCTTTTCTCTTAAGATGCTCTGTGTACCTCAAAACTGAGCATTATCCCTGCTTTTTACCATTCCCATCCATTGGTGAAAGTCCTCACATACAACCCACATTACTCTGACCATCTGTAGCTGACTTAATGTGTCAGAGGACATCACCTGACATCTCTTGGCACATCTGCTGCTGGCCAGCAAAGGCTATTCATTTGTCTGGAGCTATCTGAGACATGTGACTTCATCTTACACCCCCTTGTACAGTCATTCCAGTGCAGTCTGTTAGCTCTGAGAAGGTACCATATTTCAAAGGTGTTCCTGTGGTTCAGCAAACACTAATGCAAAGTCCCACCCTGAATATGACTACATTGTAATATCCTCATCTACTTGACTGTGTGAACCTGTGTTACCACCTTCATAATTATGCACTTGTTATGGGGTGTTTGATCCTGTCATTTCACTTGTCAGTTGTGTGCCACTGTGCTCAGGATGTGACATAAATATGATAGTTATGACATCATTGTCAACAGTCATTCTGCCATCAATATCTGCCTGATGTGTTGGCATACTGTAACTGCTGACCCTGAGGAAGAGTAAGTGATGACATGATTGCTAGGACCTTGGACCACACTACTGATAAGCACACTTACCATGCAAACTCCGGCCACTTTTTTGCATGACAGAAATTGAGGGGGCAATGGTTGATAAGAAATGTCATGTGTTATATCACCTTGACTGTCCTCCACAGTATTTTTAAATGAGTTATTTTGCAATCAGAGATACAACAATCTTTCTGACTGGATGAGTGAGGCTTCAATTGAAGTCGATAATTGATAGTGTCCATACTACCTCTGATTATGCCTGCAGCATCCTCGTTGGTGTAATAGCCATTGTCCCACTTAGGGGGAAGGTACTCCTCATCAATTGTTAAAGGGATGAGTGTTGGAGTTCCCCAGGTGGTACGGCTTCAGGCATTTGTCTTCTGCCTTGCCTATGCTCTGGTATGTACTACTATGTTATTGGCCTTATTTTTACACTGTGCCAATGGGAGGACCCACCCCCAACCACATTTATTTTTGCTTCACATTTTTGGCCTGTTCTTTATAAAATGTATGGTTTTCTGACAAAATATTGAGGACAGTCTAAGTTAGGCAGAGCTGAATATGGGAATATGTGCCTACTTTTAGCATTTCTTAATTATAGTTAAGTATGCTATACTTTTGGGAAAAATATCTGTTATGTTAAAAAATAAATTGAAGTATACTGTACTCTAAACCAGCTGTATCCATCACAACATACCACACCCACTTACTACCACTCACTTACATCACAGGGACAAACAATGTAAAGCACTTTATTAATTAAACATTTTGCCACTATTAACAATTACTTCATCATAAAATATTATAAACAGCACAAGCCAAAATATCATGCTGTCACTCCTTCTTAGATTAATACCACAGTGACATTCTGTCAGTCTTGGCAGTAAAATCCATAGCATGCCAAAGTAACCAATGAAAGACATGTCCTTTTGTTGGACTGGTCATGGCTTTCCCTTCCCAAAGCAAAAGATGCTACAGTTTTGAAAAATAAATGCGTTAGTCCATGTTACTGCTTTAGTGTAGTCAGTAAAAAACTTGACAATTTATTTAACATTTTTTTTACTGGGAAAGTCCGACTTGGAACAAAGATAATTTTCAGTGGTGGCATGTGTGCTCATGTGGGTTTACTCCGGGTGCTCCAGTTTTCTTCCACGTTTCAAGGACATGCTTCTAGAGTGTTTCTTCTCGGGCCACCACTGAAAATTGTCTATGTTCCAAGTCGGACTTTTCCAGTAAAAAAAAATGTCAAATAAATAAAATATACATATACATTCTACATGTATATATATATACGGGTCTACTTTGGTTGAAAACACATTTGGTCAAAATTCACTTGACTAAGCACACTTGACTGAAAGCTCACTTCACTGAAAACTCATTTGGTCGAAACTCATTTAGTTGAAAGTAATATATGGCCTTTTCCCCACTTTAGTGCGATCTTGGAGCTAGAATACAAGGTAAGGGGGGTGTGGGAGGCACAGCCCCCCTACCTATTTTAAATGTTTTAAACCATAGACATGTATATTGACAAGTGCAATGAACAACTCTTTCCACAAGACAATATAAACTCAAACTATGTGGATAGGAACCACACTTTCGGGCACAGAGCTAGGGCATGTTGGGGTCCATGGTCATGGCTGGGCTCCTTGTTAAGATCTATGACAACATACTGCTACAAGGCAGTACCATGGCTCAGAATACAAGTCTGAGGCCTGGGACCATCTGACACATGAGCTCACCAATGCCACTGGAATCCCCTGCACTGGTGAGCAGGTCTGTCATCATTATGACAACCTGAAGCAGAGGAAGGGGGTGCTCTTTGCCCAATGGATTCAAGATGCTCAGGCGCAGAATGCCTCCAGAAGTTTGTCAGTATATCAGCTGGTGATTTGTCACATAGTAGTATGAATATCTGATAAACTGGTATGCATAATGGTGTGTTTTCACCCCACAGCTGCAGAGGAGAGGGCTCATAACATTGAAGCCCACCCTTGGCATCTGGTGAGGTTGCACCGACAGTATGGTGAGTACAGATCTAGCTTGCAATATATAGCACAATCAGTAAGAAAGTGTAATTATCTACTGCCATTAGGTATAGTGTTCTGAGTGCACTGAATAAATGTGTTGTTAGACCCAAATTAATATAAGTGACTAATGCCAGGTACTGTGCAATACAGATCAAGGCAGCAAACAAGCTACTATTGATGAAAGAAAGCCAATAGTGTAGTAATACTGTGTAGGAATGACACAAGTATATACCATATGAATACTAAGGATCTGGTAATAAAGTACACTGTGATGCTACTGTGAAGGTAATAAATGACATTCATTCATCATCTACAGGATATGCAGTACAACTTAATTTAGAATTTTGAATGTAGTAAACCACTGTGTCATGCCACCCTCAATAAAAGTTACTTCCACAAACTGTTGTGTTTATTCTGGTCTGTTGTTGAGAAAATACAATTGTACAAGTGCTACACAGCAAATATGGCTATGAGACCATGAACTAAGTGAGGTTTGGCTGATAACCAACTGTTATGCTAAACTACAGATGAGGACCTGTAAAACAAGATACAGCTAAATTTGATATATGCTCTGTACTAAGTTCTGAACCTTGAACAGTAATGTGTAATGTATTATAGCGTGTTCCTTGCAGCACTGAGTTGTGTTAACCTTTGCATTTCAGCTATATGTAGTCCTGAATGTAGATACGCTGATGCAGGCAAGTATGAGTGTGTAATAGGTGGAGACTGCAAATATATGAAGCGCAAATGTATATGGGTCGGGTTCGGGTATGCAAACCAGCACCCTGTTATGGTCTGTACAGATCACACATATTCACATCCACTAGGGGTTAAATGTGCACACCTGCATTCAAAGTATTAATACACAGTTCACTATCTCTCATGCATGAGTCTCATGCATGTATGTTCAGCTTTCACTGCAGTCTTCTGTGCCACTCTACTTATATTACAAGGTCAAACTTTGTAACCAAGTGTTTTTAGGCAGAAATCAGTCAAGCAGCTGATAGCCGTGAGCCAGTAGCTCAGTGTGATATGAAAGTGGTACGTTGTTCATTTTTGCACACACAGACCACGGTTTGAATCCAGGGACTGGTACTAAGATGTGTTTATAGTTACACACAAGTAATCCTGAGTATTTGTAGAAACAGCAAGGTAGTGTTAACAGATATTTTCTCCACAGAGCTTACAAGGTAAAGAAATGTTTGTATTAGCTGTATGAAGGGTGTACTAATAAACTGTGTACAAATATACTAGTGTCCAACCCCATGCCTACAAATGACTAGACGATAGGTATATATACCATGCACTCCTCCAGATACATGTTTCTCAAGTGTAACGCTGTCACAGCTAGCGAACACTGCTGCCAGTAACCTTGGGCACAGATATAACTCCAGTTGAAGTATGCCAGTAACACGATCACACATCATTGCATGGTACACCTTGTTAGTCATATATGTAACCCTGACATGTACGAGTCCCCTCTAGTTATGTACATAGAGTTCTTAAAACTTGCCCCATACCATTCCAGGTCGACAGCTTAACAGGTATTTATGTGCTACAGAAGCTATAGGCCACAGGTAGATGTAAAATAAGGGCAGACCTGTAGAGTATTGAGCAGTACTGTACTGTTGTGAAAAATATATACTATGCAGTTGTTAATGGACTGTTTTTCTCTCCCCCACCCCTTATCTGCATCACTAATTATTATTCATATACTACTGGTATGTTGTTCTCAAAACCTAATGTTGGGACGTGTTGTATTATTGTTCATATATTTCAGTGGTTGCATACTAACATACCTTGTTCAAATTCCACTGTTGGTGGCCTGTTACCACAACTGTTACTGGCATGCTATTGCAATAATGACTGTTATTTAATTTATGCATATGTTCCATTTGATATGCAATTGTTTCAGTTCTATTGTTCTAGGTTAATTAGAACACCCATGCATGCTGTTATAACTAATGTTGATATGTTTTTTTCATGAATAACCAATATAGTTTGACAAACCTTAACACCATAGCATGTTTGGGTAGGCCGATCCCATCAGATCCGCCTGTCCAACCTCATCTGGTCGCAACAACAGGTCACAGCACATCTGGGACCCAACCTTGAGCTGTCTCCTCTGCTGGTCCTGCCCCACCCTCGGGTGGAACTGCTTCAGGGGACAGGGTCTGTCCCCCCCGGGTGCGAGCGTGGAGAGGACCCTGCCACCGCATACCAGTTCCAAGGTATGGTGCGCAGGTTCATTCCACAGGATTTGGATGACCGCCTGGACCAGCTAGAGGGCAGAGTGGTGCACCTTGAGGGGCAGACAGGCCCCGGCATCCAGCCCCCAACACAGCCACCTTCATGGCCATGAAGGGGCAGTGGTGACTGTCCATGGGTGGGAACCTCAGTCCCACTGTTTCCATCTGGGTTCACATGGTCCTCTGATTCCTGACTGCTCTCCCCGTCCAAGGTGTTTACCCCCTAATATGTCATACACCGTCCCTGTCTGCTGTCTTGTCTTAGTCTGCAAATGCAACCTGTCCTACCCAACTTAGCCCCCCAAACATACCTACAACCCTTCCCCAACATCCCACTCTCACCTAAAAAAACGGGCATCCATCCAAAAAAAAAAAAAAAAAATGTCCCATACATAGGTCATCATTTCGCCCCCATGTACACTGAAGTTAATCAATTTCTCCATTAATTAATCAACAAATGTATGTCTCCCACACCCGTACCTGTGGGGTATGAGGCTGTAAATTCCAAATTGTCCACATCATGCTCAGCTGTCACTGCACAAGAAATTGACAACTATGGTCTTTTCCTACACCTGTCCTGCATATCCCTAGCTGCCTTTCATAATGTTTTCCTCCTGCTTGCCCTCATTTCACCACTTTCCTATTACCCCTTTTTTTTCTTGTTTTGGAAATAGTGCGGGTTTAAGCGGGGTTAAGCGACGCTAAGCAAAACTGCACAAACCCGCTTAAAACTGCTTTAATAACTCTTTCTTATTCGGTCACTGTTCTGCTCAGCAACAAAAGAACCAGTGCTAGCAAGTCTCAAACCCAAGACCATGTGTACTAGAGTCAAAGAAATGCACCACTATGCCAAATCAGTTCTGGGATATTAGCATTGCTTTTGTAAACATATCCTGCAGTACAGTCATGTAACATTATGGAAACAAAAGGACACCACTGCCAAGTATTGGACCAAGTGCCTTCTGACCTTTTATGAGAGAAATGCACCACTACACCAGCTCAGCTTTGGGATGTTAACGCAGTTTGGCTAAATATATCATGCAGTATAGGTGTCTGCCAAGTATTCCACCAAGGACCTTGTCAACTACAACATAGTGCATTACACTAGTAGGCCAATAGAGCTCTGGAGTTCAAGTAGTGTTTTAAAAAACATATCCTGATTGCCATTGACACACTACTCCTATATATACACTGTTACAAATCACAATGTACTTGGGCTAGGGTGACCACCTGCCCCACTTTATGAGGGACAGACCCTCTTTGGGCAGTTGTGTCCTGCAAAGAGATAGACACAATGGCAAATGTCCTGAGATGTTATGACAAACATATTTCCTATATTTTATGTAATAGTTGCATAAAACAGCTATTCTGTATCTGAAAAACCTAAATGTTATAAGAAACAGAATAAGCAACTAAAATGCTACAGGAATAAGCTTTTATTTAGGCAAAAAATGAAGTTCTGTCTTTTGTACTGGCTGTGGTTATGTTTTGCCCTACAAAATCTGATGTTTTTTTTCCAAACAGGTCCCACTTTGGCCATTTCAAAAGGTGGAAACCCTAACTTGGGCCTCTGACGCAGACAGCAAATGAGTACACAGACAGATAAATGCTGCTGGATGTATGGGAGACTACAATATCAGGTAGAGCTGACAAATGCACAGACTGTTGCAGAATAAACACAGTTGTGCCCCCTACTTATGGCAGGGTTGCCATAAAACCTATTCTGTGTGCTGACATATGTTTGCTTACATACTGGTAATGCACTGCAGATTGAGGTTACAAACCATGACAGACAGCTCAGTGTCACACGTCATACCCATCATCGTCATGTGTAACACACTGTATGCATGCAGATATGTCTTACAAATACACCTGCTATATTATAATACCTTATTAGTAATATAGTATATAATATATATGGTAATATAATATATATATATATATATATATATATATATATATATATATATATATATATATATATATAATATAGTATTCTTCTTCTTCTTCTTATGAATATATTATATATTGTAAATATATATCATCTATTACATTCCGAGCATGTGTCACATCTGGACACCCACAGTCCTGGCCCACAGCCCAGTCTGTGGCACAACAACTACATATGCATGTCAATACAACATAGGAATAACTGAGCCACGCAATGTCCAGCAAAATTGGTTGCTCCCACCGCACTCACTGATACGCACAGTAACACGTTAAAGGCCTACAGGGTGGGACACATTTCACAATTATGAATATGTGTTCTAAATGTTGCCTAACACTCTCTGGATGGTGTAACATATGTACCAGAGGCACATGCTTCAGATGGACTGTTATGAGTACCCTCAGCCAGGCCATACTGTGACACAACAGCTGACACCACTCCCTCACTGAGATTAACAGTTTGGTGTCCACCATGTCTTCACAATCCTTAATCTGACTCCTGGCAAGAATGCAGCAGCTGCAGCCTGCTACTCATGGAGAAGTATGTCCAGCTACCTGCTACAGACCTATCATACCTCCCAAACACCTAGAACACAGTATCCATACAACACACATACATCAAGGGTCGGGGGAGTGGTCATGTAAAAGGGACATGTATCACAGTCTCCCCCTACAAACATACACAGCTGATAGACCAGCATCAACTGTAGCAGCATGCACATTCAGATATAAAGGATGTATGACACTCACATCTGCCTGTCTCCTTACTGACCCCAACACACATTGTTCAACAGTACACTGCTACATAATCTGAAAGTCTGTTAACAATGGCCAGACATAGCATGAAAAACTGTGGACATAACACATCAATCCAAACAGTGGACAGTATTTCTACCTACCATCTGTGATGCTATAGCAGCATGCACATTCAAGAAAAAAGGATCTATGACACTCAATTCTGCCTGTCACCTTACTGACCCCAACACACATTGTTCAACAGTACACTGCTACAGAATCTGAAAGTCTGTTAACAATGGCCAGACATAGAATGCACAACTGTGGACATAACACATCAATCCAAACAGAGGACAGTATTTCTACATACCCTCTGTGATGCTGTAGCAGCATGCACATTCAGATAAAAAGGATCTATGACACTCACATCTGCCTCTCTCCTTACTGACCCCAACACACATTGTTCAATAGTACACTGCTACAGAATGTGAAAGTCTGTTAACAATGGCCAGACACAGCATGCAGAACTGTGGACATAACACATCAATCCAAACAGTGGACAGTATTCCTACCTACCCCCTGTGATGCTGCAGCAGCATGCACATTCAGATAAAAAGGATGTATGACACTCACATCTGCCTGTCCCCTTACTGACCCCAATACACATTACACTGCTACAGAATTTGAAAGTCTGTTAATAATGGACAAAGCATGCAAAACTGTGGACATACATCAATCCAAACTGGACAGTATTTATACCTACCCCTGTGATGCTGTAGCAGCATGCACATTCAGATAAAAAGGATGTATGACACTCACATCTGCCTGTCCACAACATACATTGTTCAACAGTACACTGCTACAGAATCTGAAAGTCTGTTAGCAATGTCCAGACATAGCATGCAAAACTGTGGACATAACATCAATCCAAACAGTGGACAGTATTTCTACCTACCCTCTGTGATGCTGTAGCAGCATGCATATTCAGATAAAAATGATGTATGACACTCACATCTGCCTGTCTCCTTACTGACCCCAACACACATTGTACAACAGTACACTGCTACAGAATCAGAAAGTCTGTTAGCAATGTCCAGACATAGCATATAAAACTGTGGACATAACACATCAATCCAAACAGGTGACAGTATTTCTACCGACCCTCTGTGATGCTGTAGTAGCATGCATATTCAGATAAAAATGATGTATGACACTCACATCTGCCTGTCTCCTTACTGACCCCAACACACATTGTACAACAGTACACTGCTACAGAATCTGAAAGTCTGTTAGCAATGTCCAGACATAGCATATAAAACTGTGGACATAACACATCAATCCAAACAGGGGACAGTATTTCTACCGACCCTCTGTGATGCTGTAGCAGCATGCACATTCAGATAAAAAGGATGTATGACACTCACATCTGCCTGTCCCTTTACTGACCCAACACACATTGTTCAACAGTACACTGCTACAGAATATGAAAGTCTGTTAACAATGGCCAGACATAGCATGCACAACTGTGGACATAACACATCAATCCAAACAGTAGACCGTATTTCTATCTACCCTCTGTGTTGCTGTAGCTCCCATACCTCGATAAAATCCTCC
This sequence comes from Protopterus annectens, assembly GCF_019279795.1. Classification (NCBI taxonomy): domain Eukaryota; kingdom Metazoa; phylum Chordata; order Ceratodontiformes; family Protopteridae; genus Protopterus; species Protopterus annectens. The sequence continues at coordinate 1,279,274,959 of NC_056737.1, forward strand.
TCACCGGCCAGGAAAAGGAGCAAGAAAGGCCTACATGAAGGCCTTAATTATAGCACTGTGTAGCCATGCCATTGGCTAATGGAAAGGCAACCCAGCTGCTCTGGGTGATTTTAGCAAGTAGGAGTCACAGACGGGTGCACTGGCAATCACCTGTTGATGAGCATTAACTATAAAATACAGTTGCTGCCTATGGTAAAGAGACCTGTGACTTTCTTCATGAAGACAGACTGCAATTTCCAAGGAATAATACCACTGGATTTCTGCTCACAAAGGAGTACAACACTATACCAGGTATGTCATAGAGTTGACCATGTTATGTAATGCAGATGGGGGGATGCAGTCATGGGAAATAAAAATGTCAACAGTAGGTCTCAACAACATATCTTGAAATGACATGTTGCTGTTAGTCTGCTGTCCAGCACCTATGGCCATCCCTTACTGCTCTGTTTGCAGTGACATAGATCACAGCTCTGGCTCCTGAATCACTCCAGCAATGGTCAGCTCACATATGACCACTACGTTTGTTGTCTGTTGTACAATACTGACAGTAAGAGCTGGTGGTTACAGGTGACATATGACATCATGTACTATCAGTGAGCCTCTCTCAGTCTCCGAATGTCATACAGGCTTAGTTCAAAGATTGTGCAGGTGTCCCTCACCATTAATAAGGTACTTCGGCTAGGTCACTGCACTCCACACCTGCATCTCATTGCCTGACACCTATGGCTAACATACCTGATGACCCCCTGCAGCAGGACAGCAGATTATAGGTACTAGTAGTGGGGGGACACTGGTTCTAGCTTAGCGGCAGTGCATACAGTACCACATATTCATGTACCATTACTGTGTTCCCAGGGGTCTGCCATGTCACAGACACATTCCCGAAACTCTGGGAACAACCATCATGTATTGTCCAACTGGTGTCATTTCTGTGGCTGGGAGTCTACATCTATAAGGCGCATGTACACATTCTGCAAACATCCGGGTACTGCAGCAGTCAGACAGTTACGAGGAAGAGACACTACACCACATATGCACTGCTCTCAGTTATTGTGTAGCACAGATGTTGCTGGAATGTCCACATGCACTTGTAGCACCACTCACCTATTTTTTTGGATGTAGGCTGGATGCATGGCACTAACATGCTGCCCATTAGGGACACCCAGCAGTCGATGACAGTGATGGGTGTGGACACATAACAACACAGTCTGTCACACCACACAGGCCATATCTGCTAGTCCTGGTGCCATATCACATTACTAGGCTATGGGCCCTGAGCAGCCATATGCCTAGGCCAGATGTTAGCCCATGTGTATGCAAGGCAGCACCTGATGCCCCCATCCAACAGGGGACACACGCTGTATCCCAAGGGTATATATGCAGTTAACCATCCCTTTATCCAGGCTATGCATGCAAAGGTGTAAATAGCTACACTGCCTGATGTGGATTGGGTGCACATACCACTGCAGGCTGATTGTGTGGAACACACATTTAAGCTGCCAATAAGGCCACTTCATGTCACACATCAGGTTGAGAGAGTGTGTGTGTGTGTGTGTGTGTGTGTGTGTGTGTGTGTGTGTGTGTGTGTGTGTGTGTGCATGTGTGTTAACAGAGTGGAGCATGACTTGCACTTGTGCAGCAGTCCCAGCAATGTGGAGCCTGTGAGTGCCTTGCATGCCACACTGAGGTATCCCATGAGGATTGTGTATGAAACCGAGTAGAGGGTTGGTCTTATGGCCTATCGCTGTGTGGTACATGTGTGCTGTCCTGCTATTCCCTGTTGGATAACCTTTGTGATGTCCCCAGGTGCTGCATGTGCTGTGTGATGTGAATGATGAACAGGGAATTATAGACATTTATGGTCCTCATTGGGGGGGATGCAGGGATGTTTATACCTCATGCCTCGTGATGATATAACCTTATGTATGACATGGGCCACGTATAAGCTTTTTCTTACAATGAAAGCAACATTGTGTTGACATGTCATGTCATGTTGGAAAAGACTTGCGTCCACAGCACACTCATGACTGATTGTGTGCCTAGGATGTTGTTTGTACTGTTACACTATGTTGTGACGTCACTCTCCCCACAGGGGTTCACACTGCATGTCCTGGTATGCGGCCTGAGGCCATGTGTCTGGCAACAGTCATGCATCTGTGTGAGACCCTCCTAGGCAGATGTCCACATCAGTAGGGAATCCGGTGATGGCACACAGCATGCAGTCGTCCACAGACATGGTTGGACATAGGCTAATGGCTGTTACATGCACCTCAGATGTGAACATCACACATAACAGAGGCCCAAACATGGAACAACAGGTAACACACCTATTTATGGGTGAACCACATGAGGTGCATTTCCCTATGTAGAATAGGTGGGTCATGTCAGTGCACTGGTGTGCTACCTCTATGGTAACATATGGTGTGATGCATACTTGGCAGTGTTATATGTATGATGGCCATCTGGGCTACACTGTCATATAGTTTGTCCAGCTCAAGGTAGGCATTTTCCAGTGCCACCACCCCATCCACGGCTTTGGTGACTGTCTCATTGAGGTCACCTAAGTGAACCAGTCATGAACCCTTCCTTGACAAAGCTTAAGTGTGCTTAATGGAGTGTGTCCAGGTCAAACATGCCTTTGTTAATGGGGGTTCACTTGAAACTGTGCTATGGCCATGCAGAATAACTTAGTTAAGCTGCTGTGTCTATCATGTGACTGAGTGGGTGATGGCCCACCTTAGTCTAAAGGGATAACAGTGGTCATCCATGAAACAGATGAGACAATGGCGATAGTCAGTCCTTCCTTATGATGTTGCAAGGTAATGCTTGGGTCATGTAGGATGCATCCTGTGATGTGATAGGCTCCCATGGCAAATGTTTACAATGACTATCACATGGCAGTGGTGATCTGTTCCCCACATACAGGAGACAGAGGATGTACTGTGTATATCCTGATGTAGTCATGGGGAACACAGGGAGTGCTCCCTACACCGACTCTGTCAGGCATCCGGTATGCAATACCAACAGCAGTGGTATAGCTGGTGTCCCTGAGCATGACAAGTTCATAGCTGCTTCCTGTGCTGTTGCAGGCATATGTGCAGTAGGGGAGATGACAGTGTGTAGTGGATGTAGACAATGAAGGCTCTATGTTTGTTGTGCAGATTTGCAGGACAGATCCAATTCTCATATACACACTAAGTAGACATTGCTCAAAAATGGGCACCTGGCTCTACTGTGTCTCGGACAGCAGTATGTCATCCCTGTTATGGACAGTATGACCAGACAGGTGTACATATCCTAGCAGAGGATGATGTAGGCCTGTTGGGTATACATGACAACATGCATCTGTACAAATGGACATATAGCACTTGTGTATATGTGTGTAAATTGATGCCAGTCCACGATGATGGTTTGGGGCCTGTGAGGGTGTGTATACCTCCCTGGAGGATGCATTCCATGTTGGAGATGTATGCATGGCAGCCCTAGGTGGATGGATATTGTGGGAGATGGTGACTAAAAACATGACTGCATGACGGTTAATTTGCCATGGGGGATGACACTGTAGGGATGCGGCAGTGTTAACCCATGTTGTGTAATCTCAGCATCAATACAACTTCACCTCATGTGGGGGTAGCCTCTGGCCATGCCAAGGTATTCCTACATCCGCTGATGATTGTTTATTGACCATTTGTATGCTAGCATGGGTACATCTTACAGTGTATGTTAAGGTCATTCAAATGACCCAGGATCAGGGTACAGACCCAACTTCTAATACAGTTGATGAGGTCCATATAGGCCGAATGGGCTTCCTGGTCACATGTGTTGACCAGTAGCCAGCTGTGACTTGAATAGGTTTGTGCTGGCACTGGTGAACTGACCCTGCAGTGACCCTGTACATATTACTGCCTGTACAGTGTGGAGGTGTGTATGCATCATATATATATATATATATATATATATATATATATATATATATATATATATATATATATGTATATGGAAACCCCATGTCCCATGGCATTACCATCTACACTTTGACTTCTGCATGTATGATAGGATGGCTGACTATCTAAGGCAGGGGTTCTATCTGCACCTTTGAACCATGGTCTGTGTGACTACACAGACATCTGCAGTTTCCAGGGTTAGAAATGCTTGCAATGAGGGCAAAGTCATGTCTACACCTCTAGTGTTTAGCAGCATGGCCTTCAAGGTATGCTGCACTGACACTTGTATGTTGCTAGTAATAACTTCACCAATGCTACTAATGAAGTCACTATGCAGCTGACGGCAACCACTGCCAGACCCATAAAGACCTGTGAAGACAGATGGAGGCAATCTCTCACAGAGCATTGTTGTCTGTTTACCACATCACCCCTGACTCATAGGTACTGGAATCCTTGGAATATCACAAGAGAAATGTGGACATGTTAAGGGCAATCATTCCATGATTGTATTGTGGCATCCATCTGGGTGACAGCATAATGCTGCATAAGGCTACGGACATACTTTCCAGGGACACATAACCTGTGTGCATAGCCATGTCTCACTGCATATAGTCCAGGGACATACATGTCAGGTCAGGTCAGCCACACCAACATGTACTGTGACAGACCCATGACAGTACCTGTTGGTGAGACACAGCAGTGTGTATGCAATATGGTGGAGTCTGTCACATGACACAAAATAAACTGTGACTATCCACATACACAGCCAGGTCAGAGACATATCAGTGTGTCTCCAGTGGAGCCCCTTAGGTGTACCATGTTTGACATAGGCTGACGTATGTGTGGCTGTGGGACACAGGTGTGTGGCCATGTGTGTTATGTGCTGTTTATGGCTGTGGCATTCATGTGTGTCTTTGCCTCAGAGATCACATTTGTTTGTGGATGTGCATGTTGAGAACCACTGCAGATGTCTGTGTGTGTTATGTAGGTGTGTGAGATGTACTGATTGTGTTGACATCCTATTTGGGTACAGATATGTGGCACTGATAGACAGAGAGCATAGACTTCAGGTTCCTCCAGTCATTCCAACTCTCACACAGTGTGTTCCTTGGTGGTGTTTGTAGATGGCTGGCCATCTGTGTACATGAGGCAGGTGCTACACAGTGCCAGGACACCAATATCAACCACACTGGCTGGTGAAACTTTAAGATATTGTCCAACCATATACTCCAGAATCTTATAGAGGAAGGTGAGGAAGACCTGAGGGGTGGGCCTACAGACCAGGTGATTACTAATACAGTAGGAGGCTGACACCACAGCAGGCCATGTAGACAGCCTAAGACCAAGCTGTAATAGGTGCAACAGCTACATGCAGTGCAAAACCTCATAGCACATGCAGCAAGTAGCATGAAACATCAGGATCAGGGAGCAATGCATGCTATAATGCCAGTATGTTGCCGATACCCACAGACATACTGTGCTGGTAGATGGTCGGAGTATGATGTGGGGGTTAGCGTTGGACAGCGTTGACAATTGTGGATGTGCAGGGTCTTTACATAATGGTGAGCAGTATATGCAGTCCTGTGATGTGTTCCCCTGTTCATGTCTTTCAAGTGGGATGTACAGAAGATGCAACACCCACTTCTCAGAGGGCAAGACTTCTGCAATCATCAATGTCCTGAGACTCCATCACCAGGTACTGTTGAGAAGGAGCTGCAAAAACCTCCAACAACATGCTGCCCTGTGGGCAGAACTGGTAGCAACAGTCAATAATGTGGTCCACCAGGACAGGAGCTATGAACAGGTCTGACAGCTGCCACTGATCTCATACATCATGCATGGCAAAGGACTGCAGCTGTGGCCAGGGACTCTCAGCCACAGAAGAGTTCCTGGCAAACCTGGTGTCAGACACCAGCTCACAGGAAAGCATCAGTACATATGTCTTGGAGGTGGGTGTCACAGAGTCCACAGCTGAGGAGCATCCAGGTAAGCCTCCAGTGGTCATCATGTTAATACTGTAGCATTCATAGTGGCAGCCTCTGTATACCTGTATGCATATGTGAGGTCAATCTGCATCTGTGGTTGGGGTTTTGTAATGCACATCTATGCACACATATTGTGAATGTCAGCAATATGGGTAGTATCACAGCTTGTATTGTACATGTTGATAAATGCACATATTATCCTGTACCATTGCCATATGTGTGTGTGCTGACAACACCTCTCCCCCACAACTCCATATGTACTTCTGGTGTGGCTGGGGAACATCAATCAGTAGCTGGTGAGTGTGTACTATCATGTTATGAGTCACCTATACCCTAGGCATGTTAAGGGCTGCCAGTTTGCCATGCACACAACTGTTAAGCGTAACCATATTGCAATATGATCCATGTTCACTTGTAGTGGGGTTCACTGCAGTGCATCATATTGGTAATCACAGTAGCAAATTTGCAGGAGCTGTAACATATTCCCACGTACTTTGGTATAGGTGTAGCCACTGTGCTATACAAGGGTGCATTATTATTGTGCACACGGGTACACTCTATGTTAGGTGAAGGTCCATCACATACTCTGATGTCTCATGTATCTCACTGGTGTATAGTACTAGCAACTTTAACTGGATATAGCTGCACTGCATGTTATTGAGGGCCTGCCTAGACTGTGTCTGTTGTGGTCTGACTGTGTGTTGTGCATGGTGTCATTCAGAAGGTGTGGCCTGTAATGTGTGTGTGTGTGTGTGTGTGTGTGTGTGTGTGTGTGTGTGTGTGTGTGTGTGTGTGTGTGTGTGTGGATCATCAAAAATTTTAGTGCAGGAATTAATGTAGTCATGTTGTCTTCCCCTCACAAGTGACCAAGGGGGTCAGTGTGTGTCCCCCTCACAATCTGATGTCAGTGTCTCATCAAACTCTGATAATGATGATGGTGGCCATTGTGAGGCACAGGTGGGGTTGTTGGGGGCTGACTCTCTCCCATTGGTTGACATCCCACTTTTACCCCAATGTCCCCACACATGGTCGGTATGCTTATACATACCCAGTCCCCAGCAGCCACAGATATTGGGCATTCAGAGGCTGGTGGCATCAAACAGGGTAGTGTGGTGACTATGGCATCCATCTGCAACTGTAGACACTAGCCATAGCAAGAGAGCTGGTGAGGTCCCAAACATGCAAATTGACAGGGGTTCTTGAAGGAGGACTGCTACCCATCCAGCCCCTGTGAGGTGTCACAGCACATGTCACCTAATACATGTTTCAGCTCATCATGGAGGCACAGGCACATTGTGAACAGTACACCAGCTGGATGATCATGGTCATGGATGCAACACTGCCTGGGATGCATGGCACCCTCCATGGCATTGATGATGCCTTACTTCATTTTGGTGATGTAGTGGATAGAAGGTGGGGTGAGACATTGTCAGTCCTTAACCATGCAATGTGTGCCCTTGGGCATGTAGTGGGATTAGGACATTGGACACGTGGACGTAGATCAGCAACAACATCAGCTGAGAGCGCGTGTGGCCGTGCACATTCACAATCCCATAGTGGCAGTACCACCAGCACTAATGAATGGAGGGTGTTGTCTACACCACAACATGGCAGGCCATGGGCACATGGTCCTGGGTGGTCCTGTGAGGGACACAGAGCCAGCAAACACCAGTCACCATCAGAATGTAGTACCACATCTGGTCTTGGGCATGGTGGTATCACTGCCACTCCTGGCAGAACCTGTTCCCGTGTTCATGGCCAGAGATGGTGAACTGTACATTCTGTCATGCATGTTGCATGGCTGTCCAACATATCCTCATGTAGGGCTAGCACTTGGTTTGACTATGTGCATGCACACACTCACACATCACTGTCATATGCAGGTCACTGACAGATGCACACAGTTCCTCTCCATGGCCCAGCTGACCAGCACCCTTCCAGACACACACACACATGATGTCAACTGTATGTCACAGCCTAGGCCATTGGCAACCCCACACCACACTCTGCACATGTGATGATACCTGTGCCACATCCCTGTTATGCATATCATCGATGCAGGGACATGCTAATATGTGCCTGATGCATAGGGTGAATCTAGTACAGGTAATGACATTTTGTAGTGTAGCAGGGTTATGCCCTGTAAGGTGCTGTTTGCTGCCAACTGTCATGTGTACACCTCAAAGTGTATGTACCTTTGTGCCATGATGCTTTATTGCTGTTAGTACTGCTGACTGATTGTCTCACAGAACTTATTCTGTTTCTGTTCCAGGTGTCTATATGTGTAAGTCGTGGTGAGCTGCTCCCATTACAGAATCTCAAGATGAAGGGGTGACAACACAGACACCTTTTCATCATGAAGGTATGTGTGGAACAGTGTGTGAAGGACAATGGGGGAGACAGTATAACCTTGCATGCATACCCCTTGACACAGCAAGCTAGTCCTGATACATGTTGCCTGGGTGTTCCTTAGGATCACAGGTTCATAGTTACAGAGGAGGTTACTAGAGTACTAGTCCTGGGTTCCTTATTTCACCCCAACATATTCATCTATCAGCACCTGTTGGCCATGGTATTGTTGGACACATGCTGGAGCCCTGGGACAGATGTTTGTTTTTTTCCCATCACTCAAGCTTGAAACAGTTGATGAGGGTCTGCATGGTACTGTGTTGGACATATTTGTGGAGTGCATTCATGAGACAGGGCAGCCTCTGGTTGACAAACCTGTATCTCCATCTGCTGTTTGTGCTTGTCATATGTTATTCAGGCCTGTTGTGATGGTAATGCGCAGAGAGTTATACTCTCATATATGGGGCAGCTGTTGAAGGGCTGATCACAACATTGCCATCTAGGCATGCCACAGACACCTGCAGACAACCTGACAGATACCACTGTGGAAGTACTGATTAAAGGCTGTCTGCATGGAACAGGTGTTGAGGGCCATGGATGACCTTTGTGGGTGTTAACATAGCCTTTACAGTTTCAGCAGATGTCTGTATAGTTGTGTAACAGATGGACCATGCTGCTAATGTATTGTTGTACTGACTGAGGCCTATTCAGAGGTAATGTCCACCTTTTGTCTGGATGCAGTCCCTTACCTATGTGGTGAACCACATACAAGCCTTTTCTCACCACTGCTATTACTTGTTGCCTTGAATGCAACATTGTTAGCATGCTGAGTAACCAGGTCTGTCAACGTAGTGTGTGTGTTTATGGGGTTGCTGCTGATGGGAAATAGTGGGGCCATGTCCTTGCTGTATGGTATGCTGGCACTCTTATCTACATTCAGCTTGAAGCCAGGACCTTGGCACCATTCCATACTCACTGTATGGCCCATTGCAGTGTGTTAACAGCAGTTTGTGGCTCAATGACAGACTGCACACTACTTACAGTTGACACCACCTAGGGCAGTACCTACATATGTGTGTGGTGGCAGTTAGCATTCTTGCCTATATACATGTGGGTCATTGGGGGCAGCAGTCAGTTACAGGGCCTTCACATGTCTATATATTGCACTCACATAGGTGACACAGATTGTGGTTGGCACCTTATCAAATGTGGACTGTGGGACATGTCTTGTAGTAACGTGACAGTTAGCAGAACATACCAAACCCACCTACGACAAGTGCAATACACAGGGTGCCCTAATGCCCTAGCAAAACACATTATGGAAAATAATAACCACAGTTTTTTGTTTAATGTTGTCCAAAAGGTAGATATTAACCCTAGAGGTGGGCCATGGCATCTCAAGTTGGAAGAAAGTGAGCTATTATGGCAACTTAAAACAAATGCATATGTGTATCCAGGGATTAATGGGACGTGTTCCATTAAATGTCTGTTAAAGCAAAAAGCTCTTAACAGGTGAACCTCTAAACAACGACAATAATAATGCACAAACAACAATAAACAATATAAATATAAAAATAATAATTAATTAGTTTTTATGTGTTTAGGCCTTTGAATGAGAACGGCTAAATTTGAGTAATAAGATTATTTGAATAGAATAAATGATAGGTTGGTGAAATGTATTTAATTATTTACATGAATAAATATTAGGCTTGGTAGGGGATCAATGTGTATTTTATTTACATTATTTAAATTTATATATGTACACATTGGATTATAGCTGCAGCTTTTTTCAACTCGCTGAATTTGTTTATCAGCAAATTTCTTATCAGTGAATTTCCTATGTGAATTTCTTAGGAAAAAATTTCTTAAGTAACAACTTTTATGTAATAATTTTTTAACTAATATATAATTAGATTCTCTGTTTATATATTTGTTATATTCAACTATGAAGTAGTAGTTGTTTTAGTAAGGCTGAATATATTTACTTGATTGATTGATAGTTTAATTAATTAATTTAATTAAGTAATTATTTGTGTATGTGAGTGTATTTATACTCACAGGAAGTTCCAAAGTAACTTGTCTGAAGAAGTGTATGTAATTCAGTACACGAAAACGTTTGCAAGTAAAGGATTTTGGATTTTACCTTGGGGCTGTGCTTTGTTGGATTCACTTATTGTTTTCTTAGTTTTGGTAACTTTTCGAAGTTTTTTGTGTTGCAATACACAGGGTGTCCTTTGGTTTACTAATATGTCAGTTTCTTTGTGTGACATTACCTTAGCTTACGTTACTTGTCATGACATTAAGGTGCTTCTGATGTGCAATATCTGTTGTATGCAATTAGTAGACAACTTTCTGAAATGTTTTTTGCCCTACACTCTGGGGACCTCTGTATACTTTGAGTTGTTGTCACAGGTCACACCTTGCCAAACATGGACTGCAACCTGCAGGGTGGTACAGATGGTGGCCACACCTCTCACTGCTACATATTTCTGCAGAATGTCCTGATGTTTGCCACATATTTTATTTCCAGTTGCCATAACTTGTGGTTTTCTGTCAAATTGGTGGAAAATCATGACAGACTAACATTAGAGATTAATGACCGATATTGTTGTGTCACAACTCATACCCTTTGGAAAATGCATTCAAATGCACAACCTGTTCTGGTATCTACATTCCATGCATGTCACAGCAATATGCGAAGGTTGTGCTCAATGTTTGGCCTTTGCCCCACATTTCTGTATGGCTTTAACCAGATGTTTTTCTGTGAGGGGTTGAGAGGTATGTTGGTGGCTGTAACACAGTTAGACTGCTGCAAGGGGATACACACACACACACACACACACACACACACACACACACACACACACACACACACACACACACACACACACACACACTTATGACTTGCCCTTGTTGACAGCGGAACCTCTACCTCCCTAGTTCTACACATGATAGTGCTATAAACATAACACAAGCACCACAGAGCTACTATAGTTTTGCAGTGTCTGTCACTACTGTTCAGGTGGGTGACAATTGCAGGGGCTGTTAGGATTGTCAATGGGGGGGGTTAGCAGGCCCTTTACATGGTAGAGCCATCTCAAACACACTCACTGCTGCATAGGGACATGCATTGAAACACGAATGCACACAGATTTCACACTTTTCAGATTAGAACACCTATCTATCTTGCTATGTACAATACAGACCGACATGACTATTGCATGCGCCACATTGCCTTTGTGTTAAAAAATGTGTTACAGTGCTTCTAAAGTGGATGACGTCTTTAGGGGCCTTGAGTAGGTTGGCAATGGGGGAAGTTAACGGGGTGGAACAGGCACACACAATTGTATAGCCATCGCATACACACATGTAAGACAGTCACAGAGGATATGCATACAGAAACACATACACTCATACAGATAGCAATAGAACAGACAAGAACACCTATGTATCTATTTCTATGTAGTATAGTGCTACATACATATCGCATGTGCACAGAGATTATATGCTAGGGACATAACTCACAACAACTTATAGCAATTAATCTTGGGAATGCTGAGATAAACCCCCTAAAATAGGGACACTACTCACATCTTGCTCTTACAAACCTAGACAAATGCTAGGGTAACAGGTTTTGCATCTGCATGACATTTGAGAAGGGTATGACTTCTGAAGGTGACATGTCTGTCACTATTTGTGACATCAACTCTCATGGATTTCCCAATGATTTTACATAAAACCCCATTGTTATGAGACATGGACCATATATATGTGCAAACATCTGGACATTCTGCATACATCTGTACAGATGAGTGGTATGTCCTGTCAAGTTTAAAATGGTGCATCTAAGGTGGATGACATGAACAGGCCCTTTAAAGTAATGCCATGGGGAGGGGGCCAACAGGCTTTAAAATGGTATAACCAACACACACACAACCACCACTGGGGATATGCTTAACACACAAACATATAGTACTACAGTTGGCTGTATTGAATTCAAACCCCTACCTACCTAGTTGTATGTACTATAGTGGTATCTATTTATTGCATGCACCATGGAGTTTATATGGTTAGGAAGTGTCCAACAGTGGATCTAAGGTAGATGATATGAACAGGCCCTGTAAAGTAATGTTATGCGGGATCACCAGGGTGGAACAGGCTCCAAAACAGTGTAACCAACACACACACACACACACACACACACACACATACACACACAGGGGATATGCTTTTCTTACATACAGTATTACAGTTGCCAGTAATGAGATTAGAACCCCTACCTATCCAGTTTTCTTTTCTACAGTGCTACTACATTATCGTGTGCACCACAGTGATTATATACCTACAGACTGTCCAATGGTACTTCTAAGGTGAATGATATCAGCAGACTTTGGAAAGTATGGCAATGGGAGATTTACTGGGTGGGAAATGCCTCAAAATGCTTGCGCCTAAAAAGACACACACACAGGTGGCAGTGCTGAGATTAGAACCCCTGCTTATCTAGTTAAATGTATTACAGTGCTACGTACTTAGTGCATGCACCAAGGAGCTTACATGGCTGAAGGGTGTCCGAAGGTGCTTCTAAGGTAATTGACAACAGGCCTTGTATAGTAGGGCAATGGGAGGTTTATTGGGTGGAAAAGGCTTCAAAATGCTTTAACCTAAAAACACACACAAACACATTTGTCACTGCTGACATTAGAACCCCTACTTATTTAGTTGTATGTATTATAGTGCTACATACTTATCACATGCGCCACAGAGCTTATATGACTCACGGGTGTCCAAAGGTGCTTCTAAGGTGAACATCAGCAAGCTTTGTAAAGTAGGGTAATGGGAAGTTTACTGGGTGGAAAAGGCCTCAAAATGCTTTAACCTAGAAACAACACACACAGTTGGCAGTGCTGAGTTTAGAACCCTTACCTACCTAGATGTGTGTACTATAGTGCTATATACTTATTGCATGCATCACAGAGCTTACATGACGGAAAAGTGTCCAAAGGCACTTCTCATGTGAATGACATCAGCAGGCCTTGTAAATTAGGGCAATGGGGGGTTTACTGGGTGGAAAAGTCCTGAAAATGCTTTAACCTAGAAACACACATGCATGCGCAGACACACAAGGCAGATGATGTAAGATTACAACCCCTACCTCACTACTATTACACAATGGAGCTCACTTTTGTACTACCACGTGCCACAGGTTACAATTTGTGTGCAAATGTCTGCATCAGGACATCACTCTATGCCTTTCAGGGTGTCTCTCTTTATGCTTCTCTACCTCCGTCTGTCTCTGTCTCTCTCTATATATGTATTTGTCTCTGTCTGTCTCTCTCTTTCTCTCCCCCTGTCTCTGCCTGTCTATAATTGATGTATTTGTATGTTACCTATATATATATATATATATATATATATATATGTATATATATATATATATATCACACTCAACAGATGCAGATATACCACATATGTGCCACCTACATATAGCTGAGAGTAATCCTGTCTGATGGGGTGGGGATACACAGTTAACGTGTACATAGCTGTCTGTATGCAAAGACATATATGGACAACACAGTTGGATAGTCAGAGGTGGGTTTAGACATGGGCTGTAAGTATAGGAGCATCCCCAGTATGACCTTCAATAGTAAGAGGTGGACTCCATTCCAGAGCTAGCTGTACTCTGGTCCAGGATTTTGTGTGCTACAGCTGATTGGCTGATGAACCTGTGTAAACAGTCCAACACCTCAGTGATATACTGGCTGGGGATCTCCTGGCTGTGTGCTATCTTTATTAACTGAGTCATATCCTGGTGTGGGTACAGAATGCATTGGACTGAGCAGAGTTTTTCATAATATGTGTGGTATATTCTACATAGCACTGTCATTTCCTGGTATGTCAGTGGCAGAGCAGTATAGAGTAATGTGATGAACTAGTGACAGACATTTGTTTACTGGCTGCATACATGAGGGGAACCTATGTTACTGCAGAAATTGTTCTGGTGTGCACATTCTCCATTTGTCTGGCCAGTGGTTCCCCTTCCCCTTATATGTGTCTCTTTGTCCTTCTGTAGTCCAGTCACAGGCTTTGTCCACAGTTGCTGCTGTGAATTATTTGTAGTGTGAGTGGGGTTGAAGTCATAACATCACACACAGGGTTATGGCCTTCACAACTCTGACTGCCGTGGTCCTCAGATGGTTTGTGTTGCAATGTTATTATAAGGCTAGATGCTGGCCATAGGTGTCAAACTCTTACAGAATGACATCTGTACAGGTCCATATATAACAGTCAGCTACAGGCCCAGACATGAGGACAGGGTGTTAATATTGTTCTTCTAAACATAGACAGTTGGTAGAATGGTTTTGTATTAGCTTGCATTGTCTTATGGGTATGACATTTGCTTCTCAGCTGTCTGTCACTGATGTTTTCACATCAACCTTTATTGTTTTGTATATAGTTTGGCAGACAAATACAATGTTATGACAAGCAGAACAGATATATGAGGCATATGTGTGGACATTCTGTGACACCCTGTCATTCCAGGAGTATGGATGGTGCCCACTGACTTGTTATCAGTACTGACACAGTAACGTGGAAGCCATTTATAACTTGGCACTACACTGACTTGTCATAACCTGCTGTTCTACTAGGCACTGTGTAGGTTACTCCGAGCTGTGTACTGTCCAAATGTGTGGCCCCCTGTCTCTCCATTGTCCAGTTTTTCTGCTTTCCTGCAGTAACAAATATTGACTTCTGGACAGTGTGTATGACTCCTACCATACGTGTAGCTGACATGTCAAATACTTGGCATGGCCAGTCTCACACCATGGACCCTGTCAACCACAGTACTGTAATTAGACCACTAAACTGCAACAGAGAACAGTAACTGCTGTCTTCTTCCTGACAGTATTAACCATGCACAGTCATAGCACATTGACCCCTGCATATTGTGGACATGGAACAAGTTAGCAAGTTGACTGGGACAGCTGTGGGAATGTGTCATCTGCTGCTACTACCCTACAAACACAAATATTACTGCATTTCTATGGGAACACGGATGTGTTGGGGGAAGAGGGCATACCTCTCAATTGTACACATTTCTACAAACTGTCCAGATGTTTGCTTCATATTTTGGGTCCATTTAGCATAGTACTATGTTTGCCTTGGAAAATACTGGCATATCATTAAAGACTGAAGTTAGAAAGTAATGACAGACATTTGAGTTTCAGACTTCTTACCCTTCAGAGACTTAGTACAAATGCAAGACCTGTTGTAATATTAGTGTATAAGTTTGTAAGAGCAATATTTCATAACTGTCCCTATTTGTGGGCCTTTGCCACACATTTCTTTATAGCTTTGTACAGATGACTTGCTGTGAGAGGCTGAGAGGTGTGCATGGGACTCCAACATTGACATCCATGCATGTGACCTATGACCCCGCAGTTTGTTAGTCCCCCACATATACTGCAGTAAGCTTTGGCACTTCGGGGACTACTGCATATTCTGGGGGTGCTAGTATTTGATGGACATTTCTTGTTGTCCCACATAGCTGTCAGTTGTCTGCTGCTATCCCAGCAGCTCACCCCATTCCCTTGCATGCATGCAGCAATACCATAGATATGCTACCACAGTCTACTACTCCATTCATCAGTTATTAAGAAGAGTGACATACCTTGTGCCTGCAGCAGTTGCGAGGGCAGTGCTTCAGGGCTGACTCTGTTGGATGCATGCAGTACACAGCCTATACATGGTAAGGTACAAGTAAGATGATGTGTGTGGCATCCTTTTTACTGTGTGTGTGACTTGGAGTGAGGCATCAGTCCCTGGTTGCCTAGGGTGTCAGTGTATGTGCTATGTGTTGCCTCTTTACCAAGGTCAGGGCATACTGGGCATGCCTACATTTTCCTACAGGGACAGGCTCGGGGGGGTTCCTCCTCCAAGTCACCTTGTGCCTGTGGTGCTTTTGAGAATTTTGGGGGGCTGTGTGTCCCTTCCCTGTGATGTTCCTGCTGCACCTGTTTCCGCAGGTTTCATATTGTGTAGCATGGCAGATACTATGAACATGTGTGCACATGTGGCTGGAGAGTACTGCAGGTCTCCATTGGATATATCAAGGCAGTGCAACAGTGACTTGAACATCGCAAACACACACTCTACCATGTTCCTTGTTTGTGCATGTGTCTCATTACAGTGTTCTTCAGTGGGTGTGTGTGCATTTCTGATGAGCGTCATCATCCATGGTTCTAGTGCATAGCCAGCACCCCCCACTAGACGTCCATATGGGATGTCTCCCCTGGCAAATGCCTGGTACAGCTGTGATGCGTGCCAGATGTGGGAGTCATGATAACTGCCAGGGCTGCCAGCACACACATTGATGATAATGTCCTGGGCATTGCACACAACCCGGCAGCTGGAGTGATACCCCTTGCTGTTGATGTAGACTCAACTCTCCTCACCAGGTGGTGCTTTGATGTGCACATGAGTGCAGTCTATGGCACCCAGTACCTGTGGGTTGTGTGTCACATGGTGCAAAAGATGTATATTGGTAGTCCTGTCCTTAGGGGTGTTGGAGAAATAAATGTGCTCACTGGCATGTATTAGCATGACATCCAGGAAATGGTGGAGTACCCTTGATGAAGATACCTGTGTTACCCCCATGATGTCCCCAGTAGGTCTTTGGAAAGTACCTGTAGCTAGTATTCTTAAGGCTACACATACCTTTGTTTACACTGGGATGGGTTCTCCTCTGTTGGCTCTGGGTCTGTGGTGAGGCCAGCAGAGCTCAGTGAGTTGCTGTAGTATATTGCTGTCCACCCTGTAGCGCTCTACTATCTCCAGCTCATGTAGCCCCTGACAGGCTACCCTGGGTCTGAATACTTTTCTCCTCCTCAGTCTGGGCTGGTTGTCAGCATCATCATCTTCACTGACCTCGAGCTGTAGCACATAGAGATGTAGCAAAGCAGCAGGAGCCCCTATCATTTTGTCAGTTAAAATTCCCAAGTGTGTACTCCAA